>NW_026529827.1:0-39847 GCF_028500815.1 Rissa tridactyla | reverse complement strand
TTTTCCGGTAGGGACGCGTCTCTGGCGACAGCTCCCACGCCCGAAGAGCCAGGAGGGAAAGCCGTGCCTCGTTGGAAAGCTCTTTGGCAGCCGCTCGCGTGGCCCCACAGCCCGTGGGGCTGCGGGCTTTCCGGCGGCCGTCAGCCTCGGCGACACCTGCGACCACGTGGCGCCGCCGCGCCAGCCTGCGAAGCATTTTCCGGTAGGGCCGCGGCTCTGGCGACAGCTCCCACGCCCGAAGAGCCAGGAGGGGAAAGCCGTGCCTCGTTGGAAAGCTCTTTGGCAGCCGCTCGCGTGGCCCCACAGCCCGTGGGGCTGCGGGCTTTTCGGCGGCCGTCAGCCTCGGCGACACCAGTGCCCACGTGGCGCCGCCGCGCCAGCCTGCGAAGCATTTTCCGGTAGGACCGCGGCTCTGGCGACAGCTCCCACGCCCGAAGAGCCAGGAGGGAAAGCCGTGCCTCGTTGGAAACCTCTTTGGCAGCTGCTCGCGTGGCCCCATAGCCCGTGGGGCTGCGGGCTTTCCGGCGGCCATCAGCGTCGGCGACACCTGCGACCACGTGGCGCCGCCGCGCCAGCCTGCGAAGCATTTTCCGGTAGGGCCGCGTCTCTGGCGACAGCTCCCACGCCCGAAGAGCCAGGAGGGAAAGCCGTGCCTCATTGGAAAGCTCTTTGGCAGCCGCTCACGTGGCCCCACAACCCGTGGGGCTGCGGGCTTTCCGGCGGCCGTCAGCCTCGGCGACACCTGCGCCCACGTGGCGCCGCCGCGCCAGCCTGCGAAGCATTTTCCGGTAGGGCCGCGGCTCTGGCGACAGCTCCCACGCCCAAAGAGCCAGGAGGGAAAGCCGAGCCTCGTTGGAAAGCTCTTTGGCAGCCGCTCGCGTGGTCCTACAGCCCGTGGGGCTGCGGGCTTTCCGGCGGCCGTCAGCCTCGGCGCCACCGGCGCCCACGTGACGCCGCCGCGCCAGCCTGCGAAGCATTTTCCGGTAGGGCCGCGTCTCTGGCGACAGCTCCCACGCCCGAAGAGCCAGGAGGGAAAGCCGTGCCTCGTTGGAAAGCTCTTTGGCAGCCGCTCGCGTGGCCCCACAGCCCGTGGGGCTGCGGGCTTTCCGGCGGCCGTCAGCCTCGGCGCCACCGGCGCCCACGTGGCGCCGCCGCGCCAGCCTGAGAAGCATTTTCCGGTAGGGCCGCGGCTCTGGCGACAGCTCCCACGCCCGAAGAGCCAGGAGGGAAAGCCGTGCCTTGTTGGAAACCTCTTTGGCAGCCGCTCGCGTGGCCCCACAGCCCGTGGGGCTGCGGGCTTTCCGGCGGCCGTCAGCCTCGGCGACACCGGCGCCCACGTGGCGCCGCCGCGCCAGCCTGCGAAGCATTTTCCGGTAGGGCCGCGGCTCTGGCGACAGCTCCCACGCCCGAAGAGCCAGGAGGGGAAAGCCGTGCCTCATTGGAAAGCTCTTTGGCAGCCACTCGCATGGCCCCATAGCCCGTGGGGCTGCGGGCTTTCCGGCGGCCGTCAGCCTCGGCGCCACCGGCGCCCATGTGGCGCCGCCGCGCCAGCCTGCGAAGCATTTTCCGGTAGGGCCGCGTCTCTGGCGACAGCTCCCACGCCCGAAGAGCCAGGAGGGAAAGCCGTGCCTTGTTGGAAAGCTCTTTGGCAGCCGCTCGCGTGGCCCCACAGCCCGTGGGGCTGCGGGCTTTCCGGCGGCCGTCAGCCTCGGCGACACCAGGGCACACGTGGCGCCGCCGCGCCAGCCTGCGAAGCATTTTCCGGTAGGGCCGCGGCTCTGGCGACAGCTCCCACGCCCGAAGAGCCAGGAGGGAAAGCCGTGCCTCGTTGGAAATCTCTTTGGAGCTGCTCGAGTGGCCCCACAGCCCGTGGGGCTGCGGGCTTTCCGGCGGCCATCACCCTCGGCGACACCTGCGACCACGTGGCGCCGCCGCGCCAGCCTGCGAAGCATTTTCCGGTAGGGCCGCGGCTCTGGCGACAGCTCCCACGCCCGAAGAGCCAGGAGGGAAAGCCGTGCCTCGTTGGAAAGCTCTTTGGCAGCCGCTCGCGTGGCCCCACAGCCCGTGGGGCTGCGGGCTTTCCGGCGGCCGTCAGCCTTGGCGCCACCGGCGCCCACGTGGCGCCGCGGCGCCAGCCTGCGAAGCATTTTCCGGTAGGGCCGCGTCTCTGGCGACAGCTCCCCCACCCGAAGAGCCAGGAGGGAAAGCCGTGCCTCGTTGGAAAGCTCTTTGGCAGCCGCTCGCGTGGCCCCACAGCCCGTGGGGCTGCGGGCTTTCCGGCGGCCGTCAGCCTCGGCGACAGCGGCGCCCACGTGGCGCCGCCGCCCCAGCCTGCGAAGCATTTTCCGGTAGGGACGCGTCTCTGGCGACAGCTCCCACGCCCGAAGAGCCAGGAGGGAAAGCCGTGCCTCGTTGGAAAGCTCTTTGGCAGCCGCTCGCGTGGCCCCACAGCCCGTGGGGCTGCGGGCTTTCCGGCGGCCGTCAGCCTCGGCGACACCTGCGACCACGTGGCGCCGCCGCGCCAGCCTGCGAAGCATTTTCCGGTAGGGCCGCGGCTCTGGCGACAGCTCCCACGCCCGAAGAGCCAGGAGGGAAAGCCGTGCCTCGTTGGAAAGCTCTTTGGCAGCCGCTCGCGTGGCCCCACAGCCCGTGGGGCTGCGGGCTTTTCGGCGGCCGTCAGCCTCGGCGACACCAGTGCCCACGTGGCGCCGCCGCGCCAGCCTGCGAAGCATTTTCCGGTAGGACCGCGGCTCTGGCGACAGCTCCCACGCCCGAAGAGCCAGGAGGGAAAGCCGTGCCTCGTTGGAAACCTCTTTGGCAGCTGCTCGCGTGGCCCCATAGCCCGTGGGGCTGCGGGCTTTCCGGCGGCCATCAGCGTCGGCGACACCTGCGACCACGTGGCGCCGCCGCGCCAGCCTGCGAAGCATTTTCCGGTAGGGCCGCGTCTCTGGCGACAGCTCCCACGCCCGAAGAGCCAGGAGGGAAAGCCGTGCCTCATTGGAAAGCTCTTTGGCAGCCGCTCACGTGGCCCCACAACCCGTGGGGCTGCGGGCTTTCCGGCGGCCGTCAGCCTCGGCGACACCTGCGCCCACGTGGCGCCGCCGCGCCAGCCTGCGAAGCATTTTCCGGTAGGGCCGCGGCTCTGGCGACAGCTCCCACGCCCAAAGAGCCAGGAGGGAAAGCCGAGCCTCGTTGGAAAGCTCTTTGGCAGCCGCTCGCGTGGTCCTACAGCCCGTGGGGCTGCGGGCTTTCCGGCGGCCGTCAGCCTCGGCGCCACCGGCGCCCACGTGACGCCGCCGCGCCAGCCTGCGAAGCATTTTCCGGTAGGGCCGCGTCTCTGGCGACAGCTCCCACGCCCGAAGAGCCAGGAGGGAAAGCCGTGCCTCGTTGGAAAGCTCTTTGGCAGCCGCTCGCGTGGCCCCACAGCCCGTGGGGCTGCGGGCTTTCCGGCGGCCGTCAGCCTCGGCGCCACCGGCGCCCACGTGGCGCCGCCGCGCCAGCCTGCGAAGCATTTTCCGGTAGGGCCGCGTCTCTGGCGACAGCTCCCACGCCCGAAGAGCCAGGAGGGAAAGCCGTGCCTCGTTGGAAAGCTCTTTGGCAGCCGCTCGCGTGGCCCCACAGCCCGTGGGGCTGCGGGCTTTCCGGCGGCCGTCAGCCTCGGCGACACCTGCGACCACGTGGCGCCGCCGTGCCAGCCTGCGAAGCATTTTCCGGTAGGGCCACGGCTCTGGCGACAGCTCCCCCACCCGAAGAGCCAGGAGGGAAAGCCGTGCCTCGTTGGAAAGCTCTTTGGCAGCCGCTCGCATGGCCCCATAGCCCGTGGGGCTGCGGGCTTTCCGGCGGCCATCAGCCTCGGCGACACCAGGGCACACGTGGCGCCGCCGTGCCAGCCTGCGAAGCATTTTCCGGTAGGGCCGCGGCTCTGGCGACAGCTCCCACGCCCAAAGAGCCAGGACGGAAAGCCGTGCCTCGTTGGAAACCTCTTTGGCAACCGCTCGCGTGGCCCCACAGCCCGTGGGGCTGCGGGCTTTCCAGCGGCCGTCAGCCTCGGCGACACCTGCGACCACGTGGCGCCGCCGCGCCAGCCTGCGAAGCATTTTCCGGTAGGGCCGCATCTCTGGCGACAGCTCCCACGCCCGAAGAGCCAGGAGGGAAAGCCGTGCCTCGTTGGAAAGATCTTTGGCAGCCGCTCGCGTGGCCCCAGAGCCCGTGGGGCTGCGGGCTTTCCGGCGGCCGTCAGCCTCGGCGACACCAGTGCCCACGTGGCGCCGCACCGCCAGCCTGCGAAGCATTTTCCGGTAGGGCCGCGTCTCTGGCGACAGCTCCCACGCCCGAAGAGCCAGGAGGGAAAGCCGTGCCTCGTTGGAAAGCTCTTTGGCAGCCGCTCGCGTGGCCCCACAGCCCGTGGGGCTGCGGGCTTTCCGGCGGCCGTCAGCCTCGGCGACACCTGCGACCACGTGGCGCCGCCGTGCCAGCCTGCGAAGCATTTTCCGGTAGGGCCGCGTCTCTGGCGACAGCTCCCACGCCCGAAGAGCCAGGAGGGAAAGCCGTGCCTCGTTGGAAAGCTCTTTGGCAGCCGCTCGCGTGGCCCCACAGCCCGTGGGGCTGCGGGCTTTCCGGCGGCCGTCAGCCTCGGCGCCACCGGCGCCCACGTGGCGCCGCCGCGCCAGCCTGCGAAGCATTTTCCGGTAGGGCCGCGGCTCTGGCGACAGCTCCCACGCCCGAAGAGCCAGGAGGGAAAGCCATGCCTCGTTGGAAAGCTCTTTGGCAGCCGCTCGCGTGGCCCCACAGCCCGTGGGGCTGCGGGCTTTCCGGCGGCCGTCAGCCTCGGCGACACCTGCGACCACGTGGCGCCGCCGCGCCAGCCTGCGAAGCATTTTCCGGTAGGGCCGCGGCTCTGGCGACAGCTCCCACGCCCGAAGAGCCAGGAGGGAAAGCCGTGCCTCGTTGGAAAGCTCTTTGGCAGCCGCTCGCGTGGCCCCACAGCCCGTGGGGCTGCGGGCTTTCCGGCGGCCGTCTGCCTCGGCGACACCGGCCCCCACGTGGCGCCGCCGCGCCAGCCTGCGAAGCATTTTCCGGTAGGGCCGCGGCTCTGGCGACAGCTCCCACGCCCGAAGAGCCAGGAGGGAAAGCCGTGCCTCGTTGGAAAGCTCTTTGGCAGCCGCTCGCGTGGCCCCACAGCCCGTGGGGCTGCGGGTTTCCGGCGGCCGTCAGCCTCGGCGACACCAGTGCCCACGTGGCGCCGCCGCGCCAGCCTGCGAAGCATTTTCCGGTAGGGCCGCGGCTCTGGCGACAGCTCCCACGCCTGAAGAGCCAGGAGGGAAAGCCGTGCCTCGTTGGAAAGCTCTTTGGCAGCCGCTCGTGTGGCCCCAGAGCCCGTGGGGCTGCGGGCTTTCTGGCGGCCGTCAGCCTCGGCGACACCTGCGACCACGTGGCGCCGCCGCGCCAGCCTGCGAAGCATTTTCCGGTAGGGCCGCGGCTCTGGCGACAGCTCCCCCGCCCGAAGAGCCAGGAGGGAAAGCCATGCCTCGTTGGAAAGCTCTTTGGCAGCCGCTCGCGTGGCCCCACAGCCCGTGGGGCTGCGGGCTTTCCGGCGGCCGTCAGCCTCGGCGCCACCGGCGCCCATGTGGCGCCGCCGCGCCAGCCTGCGAAGCATTTTCCGGTAGGGCCGCGTCTCTGGCGACAGCTCCCACGCCCGAAGAGCCAGGAGGGAAAGCCGTGCCTCGTTGGAAAGCTCTTTGGCAGCCGCTCGCGTGGCCCCACAGCCCGTGGGGCTGCGGGCTTTCCGGCGGCCGTCAGCCTCGGCGACAGCTGCGCCCACGTGGCGCCGCCGCGCCAGCCTGCGAAGCATTTTCCGGTAGGGCCGCGGCTCTGGCGACAGCTCCCACGCCCGAAGAGCCAGGAGGGAAAGCCGTGCCTCGTTGGAAAGCTCTTTGGCAGCCGCTCGCGTGGCCCCACAGCCCGTGGGGCTGCGGGCTTTCCGGCGGCCGTCAGCCTCGGCGACACCTTCGCCCACGTGGCGCCGCCGCGCCAGCCTGCGAAGCATTTTCCGGTAGGGCCGCGGCTCTGGCGACAGCTCCCACGCCCGAAGAGCCAGGAGGGAAAGCCGTGCCTCGTTGGAAAGCTCTTTGGCAGCCGCTCGCGTGGCCCCACAGTCCGTGGGGCTGCGGGCTTTCCGGCGGCCGTCAGCCTCGGCGACACCGGCCCCCACATGGCGCCGCCGCGCCTGCCTGCGAAGCATTTTCCGGTAGGGCCGCGGCTCTGGCGACAGCTCCCACGCCCGAAGAGCCAGGAGGGAAAGCCGTGCCTCGTTGGAAAGCTCTTTGGCAGCCGCTCGCGTGGCCCCACAGCCCGTGGGGCTGCGGGCTTTCCGGCGGCCGTCAGCCTCGGCAACACCAGTGCCCACGTGGCGCCGCCGCGCCAGCCTGCGAAGCATTTTCCGGTAGGGCCGCGGCTCTGGCGACAGCTCCCACGCCTGAAGAGCCAGGAGGGAAAGCCGTGCCTCGTTGGAAAGCTCTTTGGCAGCCGCTCGCGTGGCCCCACAGCCCGTGGGGCTGCGGGCTTTCCGGCGGCCGTCAGCCTCGGCGACACCTGCGACCACGTGGCGCCGCCGCGCCAGCCTGCGAAGCATTTTCCGGTAGGGCCGCGGCTCTGGCGACAGCTCCCACGCCCGAAGAGCCAGGAGGGAAAGCCGTGCCTCGTTGGAAAGCTCTTTGGCAGCCGCTCGCGTGGCCCCACAGTCCGTGGGGCTGCGGGCTTTCCGGCGGCCGTCAGCCTCGGCGCCACCGGCCCCCACGTGGCGCCGCCGCGCCAGCCTGCGAAGCATTTTCCGGTAAGGCCGCGGCTCTGGCGACAGCTCCCACGCCCGAAGAGCCAGGAGGGAAAGCCGTGCCTCGTTGGAAAGCTCTTTGGCAGCCGCTCGTGTGGCCCCACAGCCCGTGGGGCTGCGGGCTTTCCGGCGGCCGTCAGCCTCGGCGACACCTGCGACCACGTGGCGCCGCCGCGCCAGCCTGCGAAGCATTTTCCGGTAGGGCCGCGGCTCTGGCGACAGCTCCCACGCCCGAAGAGCCAGGAGGGAAAGCCATGCCTCGTTGGAAAGCTCTTTGGCAGCCGCTCGCGTGGCCCCACAGCCCGTGGGGCTGCGGGCTTTCCGGCGGCCGTCAGCCTCGGCGACACCTGCGACCACGTGGCGCCGCCGTGCCAGCCTGCGAAGCATTTTCCGGTAGGGCCGCGTCTCTGGAGACAGCTCCCACGCCCGAAGAGCCAGGAGGGAAAGCCGTGCCTCGTTGGAAAGCTCTTTGGCAGCCGCTCGCGTGGCCCCACAGCCCGTGGGGCTGCGGGCTTTCCGGCGGCCGTCAGCCTCGGCGACACCTGCGACCACGTGGCGCCGCCGCGCCAGCCTGCGAAGCATTTTCCGGTAGGGCCGCGGCTCTGGCGACAGCTCCCACGCCCGAAGAGCCAGGAGGGAAAGCCGTGCCTCGTTGGAAAGCTCTTTGGCAGCCGCTCGCGTGGCCCCACAGTCCGTGGGGCTGCGGGCTTTCCGGCGGCCGTCAGCCTCGGCGACACCGGCCCCCACGTGGCGCCGCCGCGCCAGCCTGCGAAGCATTTTCCGGTAAGGCCGCGGCTCTGGCGACAGCTCCCACGCCCGAAGAGCCAGGAGGGAAAGCCGTGCCTCGTTGGAAAGCTCTTTGGCAGCCGCTCGTGTGGCCCCACAGCCCGTGGGGCTGCGGGCTTTCCGGCGGCCGTCAGCCTCGGCGACACCTGCGACCACGTGGCGCCGCCGCGCCAGCCTGCGAAGCATTTTCCGGTAGGGCCGCGGCTCTGGCGACAGCTCCCACGCCCGAAGAGCCAGGAGGGAAAGCCATGCCTCGTTGGAAAGCTCTTTGGCAGCCGCTCGCGTGGCCCCACAGCCCGTGGGGCTGCGGGCTTTCCGGCGGCCGTCAGCCTCGGCGACACCTGCGCCCATGTGGCGCCGCCGCGCCAGCCTGCGAAGCATTTTCCGGTAGGGCCGCGGCTCTGGCGACAGCTCCCACGCCCGAAGAGCCAGGAGGGAAAGCCGTGCCTCGTTGGAAAGCTCTTTGGCAGCCGCTCGCGTGGCCCCACAGCCCGTGGGGCTGCGGGCTTTCCGGCGGCCGTCAGCCTCGGCGACACCGGCCCCCACGTGGCGCCGCCGCGCCAGCCTGCGAAGCATTTTCCGGTAGGGCCGCGTCTCTGGCGACAGCTCCCACGCCCGAAGAGCCAGGAGGGAAAGCCGTGCCTCGTTGGAAAGCTCTTTGGCAGACGCTCGCGTGGCCCCACAGCCCGTGGGGCTGCGGGCTTTCCGGCGGCCGTCAGCCTCGGCGCCACCGGCGACCACGTGGCGCCGCCGCGCCAGCCTGCGAAGCATTTTCCGGTAGGGCCGCGGCTCTGGCGACAGCTCCCACGCCCGAAGAGCCAGGAGGGAAAGCCGTGCCTCGTTGGAAAGCTCTTTGGCAGCCGCTCGCGTGGCCCCACAGCCCGTGGGGCTGCGGGCTTTCCGGCGGCCGTCAGCCTCGGTGACACCAGTGCCCACGTGGCGCCGCCGCGCCAGCCTGCGAAGCATTTTCCGGTAGGGCCGCGGCTCTGGCGACAGCTCCCACGCATGAAGAGCCAGGAGGGAAAGCCGTGCCTCGTTGGAAAGCTCTTTGGCAGCCGCTCGTGTGGCCCCACAGCCCGTGGGGCTGCGGGCTTTCCGGCGGCCGTCAGCCTCGGCGACACCTGCGACCACGTGGCGCCGCCGCGCCAGCCTGCGAAGCATTTTCCGGTAGGGCCGCGGCTCTGGCGACAGCTCCCACGCCCGAAGAGCCAGGAGGGAAAGCCATGCCTCGTTGGAAAGCTCTTTGGCAGCCGCTCGCGTGGCCCCACAGCCCGTGGGGCTGCGGGCTTTCCGGCGGCCGTCAGCCTCGGCGCCACCGGCGCCCATGTGGCGCCGCCGCGCCAGCCTGCGAAGCATTTTCCGGTAGGGCCGCGGCTCTGGCGACAGCTCCCACGCCCGAAGAGCCAGGAGGGAAAGCCGTGCCTCGTTGGAAAGCTCTTTGGCAGCCGCTCGCGTGGCCCCACAGCCCGTGGGGCTGCGGGCTTTCCGGCGGCCGTCAGCCTCGGCGACACCGGCCCCCACGTGGCGCCGCCGCGCCAGCCTGCGAAGCATTTTCCGGTAGGGCCGCGTCTCTGGCGACAGCTCCCACGCCCGAAGAGCCAGGAGGGAAAGCCGTGCCTCGTTGGAAAGCTCTTTGGCAGACGCTCGCGTGGCCCCATAGCCCGTGGGGCTGCGGGCTTTCCGGCGGCCATCAGCCTCGGCGACACCAGGGCACACGTGGCGCCGCCGTGCCAGCCTGCGAAGCATTTTCCGGTAGGGCCGCGGCTCTGGCGACAGCTCCCACGCCCAAAGAGCCAGGACGGAAAGCCGTGCCGCGTTGAAAAGCTCTTTGGCAACCGCTCGCGTGGCCCCACAGCCCGTGGGGCTGCGGGCTTTCCGGCGGCCGTCAGCCTCGGCGACACCTGCGACCACGTGGCGCCGCCGCGCCAGCCTGCGAAGCATTTTCCGGTAGGGCCGCATCTCTGGCGACAGCTCCCACGCCCGAAGAGCCAGGAGGGAAAGCCGTGCCTCGTTGGAAAGCTCTTTGGCAGCCGCTCGCGTGGCCCCACAGCCCGTGGGGCTGCGGGCCTTCCGTCAGCCGTCAGCCTCGGCGCCACCGGCGCCCACGTGGCGCCGCCGCGCCAGCCTGCGAAGCATTTTCCTGTAGGGCCGCGTCTCTGGCGACAGCTCCCACGCCCGAAGAGCCAGGAGGGAAAGCCGTGCCTCGTTGGAAAGCTCTTTGGCAGCCGCTCGCGTGGCCCCACAGCCCGTGGGGCTGCGGGCTTTCCGGCGGCCGTCAGCCTCGGCGACACCAGTGCCCACGTGGCGCCGCCGCGCCAGCCTGCGAAGCATTTTGCGGTAGGGCCGCGGCTCTGGCGACAGCTCCCACGCCCGAAGAGCCAGGAGGGAAAGCCGTGCCTCGTTGGAAAGCTCTTTGGCAGCCGCTCGCGTGGCCCCACAGCCCGTGGGGCTGCGGGCTTTCCGGCGGCCGTCAGCCTCGGCGACACCGGCCCCCACGTGGCGCCGCCGCGCCAGCCTGCGAAGCATTTTCCGGTAGGGCCGCGGCTCTGGCGACAGCTCCCACGCCCGAAGAGCCAGGAGGGAAAGCCGTGCCTCATTGGAAAGCTCTTTGGCAGCCGCTCGCATGGCCCCACAGCCCGTGGGGCTGCGGGCTTTCCGGCGGCCGTCAGCCTCGGCGACACCGGCGCCCATGTGGCGCCGCCGCGCCAGCCTGCAAAGCATTTTCCGGTAGGGCAGCGGCTCTGGCGACAGCTCCCACGCCCGAAGAGCCAGGAGGGAAAGCCGTGCCTCGTTGGAAAGCTCTTTGGCAGCCGCTCGCATGGCCCCACAGCCCGTGGGGCTGCGGGCTTTCCGGCAGCCGTCAGCCTCGGCGACACCGGCGCCCATGTGGCGCCGCCGCGCCAGCCTGCGAAGCATTTTCCGGTAGGGCCGCGTCTCTGGCGACAGCTCCCACGCCCGAAGAGCCAGGAGGGAAAGCCGTGCCTCGTTGGAAAGCTCTTTGGCAGCCGCTCGCGTGGCCCCACAGCCCGTGGGGCTGCGGGCTTTCCGGCGGCCGTCAGCCTCGGCGACACCAGTGCCCACGTGGCGCCGCCGCGCCAGCCTGCGAAGCATTTTCCGGTAGGGACGCGTCTCTGGCGACAGCTCCCACGCCCGAAGAGCCAGGAGGGAAAGCCGTGCCTCGTTGGAAAGCTCTTTGGCAGCCGCTCGCGTGGCCCCACAGCCCGTGGGGCTGCGGGCTTTCCGGCGGCCGTCAGCCTCGGCGCCACCGGCCCCCACGTGGCGCCGCCGCGCCAGCCTGCGAAGCATTTTCCGGTAGGGCCGCGGCTCTGGCGACAGCTCCCACGCCCGAAGAGCCAGGAGGGAAAGCCGTGCCTCGTTGGAAAGCTCTTTGGCAGCCGCTCGCGTGGTCCTACAGCCCGTGGGGCTGCGGGCTTTCCGGCGGCCGTCAGCCTCGGCAACACCGGCGCCCACGTGGCGCCGCCGCGCCAGCCTGCGAAGCATTTTGCGGTAGGGCCGCGGCTCTGGCGGCAGCTCCCACGCCCGAAGAGCCAGGAGGGAAAGCCGTGCCTCGTTGGAAAGCTCTTTGGCAGCCGCTCGCGTGGCCCCACAGCCCGTGGGGCTGCGGGCTTTCCGGCGGCCGTCAGCCTCGGCGACACCTGCGCCCATGTGGCGCCGCCGCGCCAGCCTGCGAAGCATTTTCCGGTAGGGCCGCGGCTCTGGCGACAGCTCCCACGCCCGAAGAGCCAGGAGGGAAAGCCGTGCCTCGTTGGAAAGCTCTTTGGCAGCCGCTCGCGTGGCCCCACAGCCCGTGGGGCTGCGGGCTTTCCGGCGGCCGTCAGCCTCGGCGACACCGGCCCCCACGTGGCGCCGCCGCGCCAGCCTGCGAAGCATTTTCCGGTAGGGCCGCGTCTCTGGCGACAGCTCCCACGCCCGAAGAGCCAGGAGGGAAAGCCGTGCCTCGTTGGAAAGCTCTTTGGCAGACGCTCGCGTGGCCCCACAGCCCGTGGGGCTGCGGGCTTTCCGGCGGCCGTCAGCCTTGGCGACAGCTGCGCCCACGTGGCGCCGCCGCGCCAGCCTGCGAAGCATTTTCCGGTAGGGCCGCGGCTCTGGCGACAGCTCCCACGCCCGAAGAGCCAGGAGGGAAAGCCGTGCCTCGTTGGAAAGCTCTTTGGCAGCCGCTCGCGTGGCCCCACAGCCCGTGGGGCTGCGGGCTTTCCGGCGGCCGTCAGCCTCGGTGACACCAGTGCCCACGTGGCGCCGCCGCGCCAGCCTGCGAAGCATTTTCCGGTAGGGCCGCGGCTCTGGCGACAGCTCCCACGCATGAAGAGCCAGGAGGGAAAGCCGTGCCTCGTTGGAAAGCTCTTTGGCAGCCGCTCGTGTGGCCCCACAGCCCGTGGGGCTGCGGGCTTTCCGGCGGCCGTCAGCCTCGGCGACACCTGCGACCACGTGGCGCCGCCGCGCCAGCCTGCGAAGCATTTTCCGGTAGGGCCGCGGCTCTGGCGACAGCTCCCACGCCCGAAGAGCCAGGAGGGAAAGCCATGCCTCGTTGGAAAGCTCTTTGGCAGCCGCTCGCGTGGCCCCACAGCCCGTGGGGCTGCGGGCTTTCCGGCGGCCGTCAGCCTCGGCGCCACCGGCGCCCATGTGGCGCCGCCGCGCCAGCCTGCGAAGCATTTTCCGGTAGGGCCGCGGCTCTGGCGACAGCTCCCACGCCCGAAGAGCCAGGAGGGAAAGCCGTGCCTCGTTGGAAAGCTCTTTGGCAGCCGCTCGCGTGGCCCCACAGCCCGTGGGGCTGCGGGCTTTCCGGCGGCCATCAGCCTCGGCGACACCAGGGCACACGTGGCGCCGCCGTGCCAGCCTGCGAAGCATTTTCCGGTAGGGCCGCGGCTCTGGCGACAGCTCCCACGCCCGAAGAGCCAGGACGGAAAGCCGTGCCTCGTTGAAAAGCTCTTTGGCAACCGCTCGCGTGGCCCCACAGCCCGTGGGGCTGCGGGCTTTCCGGCGGCCGTCAGCCTCGGCGACACCTGCGACCACGTGGCGCCGCCGCGCCAGCCTGCGAAGCATTTTCCGGTAGGGCCGCATCTCTGGCGACAGCTCCCACGCCCGAAGAGCCAGGAGGGAAAGCCGTGCCTCGTTGGAAAGCTCTTTGGCAGCCGCTCGCGTGGCCCCACAGCCCGTGGGGCTGCGGGCCTTCCGTCAGCCGTCAGCCTCGGCGCCACCGGCGCCCACGTGGCGCCGCCGCGCCAGCCTGCGAAGCATTTTCCTGTAGGGCCGCGTCTCTGGCGACAGCTCCCACGCCCGAAGAGCCAGGAGGGAAAGCCGTGCCTCGTTGGAAAGCTCTTTGGCAGCCGCTCGCGTGGCCCCACAGCCCGTGGGGCTGCGGGCTTTCCGGCGGCCGTCAGCCTCGGCGACACCAGTGCCCACGTGGCGCCGCCGCGCCAGCCTGCGAAGCATTTTGCGGTAGGGCCGCGGCTCTGGCGACAGCTCCCACGCCCGAAGAGCCAGGAGGGAAAGCCATGCCTCGTTGGAAAGCTCTTTGGCAGCCGCTCGCGTGGCCCCACAGCCCGTGGGGCTGCGGGCTTTCCGGCGGCCGTCAGCCTCGGCGACACCGGCCCCCACGTGGCGCCGCCGCGCCAGCCTGCGAAGCATTTTCCGGTAGGGCCGTGGCTGTGGCGACAGCTCCCACGCCCGAAGAGCCAGGAGGGAAAGCCGTGCCTCGTTGGAAACCTCTTTGGCAGCCGCTCGCGTGGCCCCACAGCCCGTGGGGCTGCGGGCTTTCCGGCGGCCGTCAGCCTCGGCGACACCGGCGCCCACGTGGCGCCGCCGCGCCAGCCTGCGAAGCATTTTCCGGTAGGGCCGCGGCTCTGGCGACAGCTCCCACGCCCGAAGAGCCAGGAGGGAAAGCCGTGCCTCATTGGAAAGCTCTTTGGCAGCCACTCGCATGGCCCCAAAACCCCTGGGGCTGCGGGCTTTCCGGCAGCCGTCAGCCTCGGCGACACCGGCGCCCATGTGGCGCCGCCGCGCCAGCCTGCAAAGCATTTTCCGGTAGGGCAGCGGCTCTGGCGACAGCTCCCACGCCCGAAGAGCCAGGAGGGAAAGCCGTGCCTCGTTGGAAAGCTCTTTGGCAGCCGCTCGCATGGCCCCACAGCCCGTGGGGCTGCGGGCTTTCCGGCAGCCGTCAGCCTCGGCGACACCGGCGCCCATGTGGCGCCGCCGCGCCAGCCTGCGAAGCATTTTCCGGTAGGGCCGCGTCTCTGGCGACAGCTCCCACGCCCGAAGAGCCAGGAGGGAAAGCCGTGCCTCGTTGGAAAGCTCTTTGGCAGCCGCTCGCGTGGCCCCACAGCCCGTGGGGCTGCGGGCTTTCCGGCGGCCGTCAGCCTCGGCGACACCAGTGCCCACGTGGCGCCGCCGCGCCAGCCTGCGAAGCATTTTCCGGTAGGGACGCGTCTCTGGCGACAGCTCCCACGCCCGAAGAGCCAGGAGGGAAAGCCGTGCCTCGTTGGAAAGCTCTTTGGCAGCCGCTCGCGTGGCCCCACAGCCCGTGGGGCTGCGGGCTTTCCGGCGGCCGTCAGCCTCGGCGCCACCGGCCCCCACGTGGCGCCGCCGCGCCAGCCTGCGAAGCATTTTCCGGTAGGGCCGCGGCTCTGGCGACAGCTCCCACGCCCGAAGAGCCAGGAGGGAAAGCCGTGCCTCGTTGGAAAGCTCTTTGGCAGCCGCTCGCGTGGTCCTACAGCCCGTGGGGCTGCGGGCTTTCCGGCGGCCGTCAGCCTCGGCAACACCGGCGCCCACGTGGCGCCGCCGCGCCAGCCTGCGAAGCATTTTGCGGTAGGGCCGCGGCTCTGGCGGCAGCTCCCACGCCCGAAGAGCCAGGAGGGAAAGCCGTGCCTCGTTGGAAAGCTCTTTGGCAGCCACTCGCGTGGCCCCACAGCCCGTGGGGCTGCGGGCTTTCCGGCGGCCGTCAGCCTTGGCGAAAGCTGCGCCCACGTGGCGCCGCCGCGCCAGCCTGCGAAGCATTTTCCGGTAGGGCCGCGGCTCTGGCGACAGCTCCCACGCCCGAAGAGCCAGGAGGGAAAGCCATGCCTCGTTGGAAAGCTCTTTGGCAGCCGCTCGCGTGGCCCCACAGCCCGTGGGGCTGCGGGCTTTCCGGCGGCCGTCAGCCTCGGCGAAACCTGCGACCACGTGGCGCCACCGCGCCAGCCTGCGAAGCATTTTCCGGTAGGGCCGCGGCTCTGGCGACAGCTCCCACGCCCGAAGAGCCAGGAGGGAAAGCCGTGCCTCGTTGGAAAGCTCTTTGGCAGCCGCTCGCGTGGCCCCACAGTCCGTGGGGCTGCGGGCTTTCCGGCGGCCGTCAGCCTCGGCGACACCGGCCCCCACGTGGCGCCGCCGCGCCAGCCTGCGAAGCATTTTCCGGTAGGGCCGCGGCTCTGGCGACAGCTCCCACGCCCGAAGAGCCAGGAGGGAAAGCCGTGCCTCGTTGGAAAGCTCTTTGGCAGCCGCTCGCGTGGCCCCACAGCCCGTGGGGCTGCGGGCTTTCCGGCGGCCGTCAGCCTCGGCGACACCAGTGCCCACGTGGCGCCGCCGCGCCAGCCTGCGAAGCATTTTCCGGTAGGGCCGCGTCTCTGGCGACAGCTCCCACGCCTGAAGAGCCAGGAGGGAAAGCCGTGCCTCGTTGGAAAGCTCTTTGGCAGCCGCTCGTGTGGCCCCACAGCCCGTGGGGCTGCGGGCTTTCCGGCGGCCGTCAGCCTCGGCGACACCGGCGACCACGTGGCGCCGCCGCGCCAGCCTGCGAAGCATTTTCCGGTAGGGCCGCGGCTCTGGCGACAGCTCCCACGCCCGAAGAGCCAGGAGGGAAAGCCATGCCTCGTTGGAAAGCTCTTTGGCAGCCGCTCGCGTGGCCCCACAGCCCGTGGGGCTGCGGGCTTTCCGGCGGCCGTCAGCCTCGGCGACACCTGCGACCACGTGGCGCCGCCGCGCCAGCCTGCGAAGCATTTTCCGGTAGGGCCGCGGCTCTGGCGACAGCTCCCCCACCCGAAGAGCCAGGAGGGAAAGCCGTGCCTCGTTGGAAAGCTCTTTGGCAGCCGCTCGCGTGGCCCCACAGCCCGTGGGGCTGCGGGCTTTCCGGCGGCCGTCAGCCTCGGCGACACCGGCGACCACGTGGCGCCGCCACGCCAGCCTGCGAAGCATTTTCCGGTAGGGCCGCGGCTCTGGCGACAGCTCCCACGCCCGAAGAGCCAGGAGGGAAAGCCGTGCCTCGATGGAAAGCTCTTTGGCAGCCGCTCGCGTGGCCCCACAGCCCGTGGGGCTGCGGGCTTTCCAGCGGCCGTCAGCCTCGGCGCCACAGGCGCCCATGTGGCGCCGCCGCGCCAGCCTGCGAAGCATTTTCCGGTAGGGCCGTGGCTGTGGCGACAGCTCCCACGCCCGAAGAGCCAGGAGGGAAAGCCGTGCCTCGTTGGAAAGCTCTTTGGCAGCCGCTCGCATGGCCCCACAGCCCGTGGGGCTGCGGGCTTTCCGGCGGCCATCAGCCTCGGCGACACCAGGGCACACGTGGCGCCGCCGTGCCAGCCTGCGAAGCATTTTCCGGTAGGACCGCGGCTCTGGCGACAGCTCCCACGCCCGAAGAGCCAGGACGGAAAGCCGTGCCTCGTTGGAAACCTCTTTGGCAGCCGCTCGCGTGGCCCCACAGCCCGTGGGGCTGCGGGCTTTCCGGCGGCCGTCAGCCTCGGCGACACCTGCGACCACGTGGCGCCGCCGCGCCAGCCTGCGAAGCATTTTCCGGTAGGGCCGCATCTCTGGCGACAGCTCCCACGCCCGAAGAGCCAGGAGGGAAAGCCGTGCCTCGTTGGAAAGCTCTTTGGCAGCCGCTCGCGTGGCCCCACAGCCCGTGGGGCTGCGGGCCTTCCGGCAGCCGTCAGCCTCGGCGACACCGGCGCCAACGTGGCGCCGCCGCGCCAGCCTGCGAAGCATTTTCCGGTAGGGCCGCGTCTCTGGCGACAGCTCCCACGCCCGAAGAGCCAGGAGGGAAAGCCGTGCCTCGTTGGAAAGCTCTTTGGCAGCCGCTCGCGTGGCCCCACAGCCCGTGGGGCTGCGGGCTTTCCGGCGGCCATCAGCCTCGGCAACACCAGGGCACACGTGGCGCCGCCGCGCCAGCCTGCGAAGCATTTTCCGGTAGGTCCGCGGCTGTGGCGACAGCTCCCACGCCCGAAGAGCCAGGAGGGAAAGCCGTGCCTCGTTGGAAAGCTCTTTGGCAGCCGCTCGCGTGGCCCCACAGCCCGTGGGGCTGCGGGCTTTCCGGCGGCCGTCAGCCTCGGCGACACCTGCGACCACGTGGCGCCGCCGCGCCAGCCTGCGAAGCATTTTCCGGTAGGGCCGCGGCTCTGGCGACAGCTCCCACGCCCGAAGAGCCAGGAGGGAAAGCCATGCCTCGTTGGAAAGCTCTTTGGCAGCCGCTCGCGTGGCCCCACAGCCCGTGGGGCTGCGGGCTTTCCGGCGGCCGTCAGCCTCGGCGACACCGGCGCCCACGTGGCGCCGCCGCGCCAGCCTGCGAAGCATTTTCCGGTAGGGCCGCGGCTCTGGCGACAGCTCCCACGCCCGAAGAGCCAGGAGGGAAAGCCGTGCCTCATTGGAAAGCTCTTTGGCAGCCGCTCGCGTGGCCCCACAGCCCGTGGGGCTGCGGGCTTTCCGGCGGCCGTCAGCCTCGGCGACACCGGCGCCCACGTGGCGCCGCCGTGGCAGCCTGCGAAACATTTTCCGCTAGGGCCGTGACTTTGGCGACAGCTCCCATGCCCGAAGAGTCAGGAGGGAATGCCGTGCCTCGTTGGAAAGCTCTTTGGCAGCCGCTCGCGTGGCCCCAAAGCCCGTGGGACTGCGGGCTTTTCGGCGGCCGTCAGCCTCGGCGACACCAGTGCCCACGTGGCGCCGCCGCGCCAGCCTGCGAAGCATTTTCCGGTAGGGCCGCGGCTCTGGCGACAGCTCCCACGCCCGAAGAGCCAGGAGGGAAAGCCGTGCCTCGTTGGAAATCTCTTTGGCAGCTGCTCGAGTGTCCCCACAGCCCGTGGGGCTGCGGGCTTTCCGGCGGCCATCAGCCTCGGCGACACCAGGGCACACGTGGCGCCGCCGCGCCAGCCTGCGAAGCATTTTCCGGTAGGGCCGCGGCTCTGGCGACAGCTCCCACGCCCGAAGAGCCAGGAGGGAAAGCCGTGCCTCGTTGGAAAGCTCTTTGGCAGCCACTCGCGTGGCCCCACAGCCCGTGGGGCTGCGGGCTTTCCGGCGGCCGTCAGCCTCGGCGACACCGGCGACCACGTGGCGCCGCCACGCCAGCCTGCGAAGCATTTTCCGGTAGGGCCGCGGCTCTGGCGACAGCTCCCACGCCCGAAGAGCCAGGAGGGAAAGCCGTGCCTCGATGGAAAGCTCTTTGGCAGCCGCTCGCGTGGCCCCACAGCCCGTGGGGCTGCGGGCTTTCCAGCGGCCGTCAGCCTCGGCGCCACAGGCGCCCATGTGGCGCCGCCGCGCCAGCCTGCGAAGCATTTTCCGGTAGGGCCGTGGCTGTGGCGACAGCTCCCACGCCCGAAGAGCCAGGAGGGAAAGCCGTGCCTCGTTGGAAAGCTCTTTGGCAGCCGCTCGCATGGCCCCACAGCCCGTGGGGCTGCGGGCTTTCCGGCGGCCATCAGCCTCGGCGACACCAGGGCACACGTGGCGCCGCCGTGCCAGCCTGCGAAGCATTTTCCGGTAGGACCGCGGCTCTGGCGACAGCTCCCACGCCCGAAGAGCCAGGACGGAAAGCCGTGCCTCGTTGGAAACCTCTTTGGCAGCCGCTCGCGTGGCCCCACAGCCCGTGGGGCTGCGGGCTTTCCGGCGGCCGTCAGCCTCGGCGACACCTGCGACCACGTGGCGCCGCCGCGCCAGCCTGCGAAGCATTTTCCGGTAGGGCCGCATCTCTGGCGACAGCTCCCACGCCCGAAGAGCCAGGAGGGAAAGCCGTGCCTCGTTGGAAAGCTCTTTGGCAGCCGCTCGCGTGGCCCCACAGCCCGTGGGGCTGCGGGCCTTCCGGCAGCCGTCAGCCTCGGCGACACCGGCGCCAACGTGGCGCCGCCGCGCCAGCCTGCGAAGCATTTTCCGGTAGGGCCGCGTCTCTGGCGACAGCTCCCACGCCCGAAGAGCCAGGAGGGAAAGCCGTGCCTCGTTGGAAAGCTCTTTGGCAGCCGCTCGCGTGGCCCCACAGCCCGTGGGGCTGCGGGCTTTCCGGCGGCCATCAGCCTCGGCAACACCAGGGCACACGTGGCGCCGCCGCGCCAGCCTGCGAAGCATTTTCCGGTAGGTCCGCGGCTGTGGCGACAGCTCCCACGCCCGAAGAGCCAGGAGGGAAAGCCGTGCCTCGTTGGAAAGCTCTTTGGCAGCCGCTCGCGTGGCCCCACAGCCCGTGGGGCTGCGGGCTTTCCGGCGGCCGTCAGCCTCGGCGACACCTGCGACCACGTGGCGCCGCCGCGCCAGCCTGCGAAGCATTTTCCGGTAGGGCCGCGGCTCTGGCGACAGCTCCCACGCCCGAAGAGCCAGGAGGGAAAGCCATGCCTCGTTGGAAAGCTCTTTGGCAGCCGCTCGCGTGGCCCCACAGCCCGTGGGGCTGCGGGCTTTCCGGCGGCCGTCAGCCTCGGCGACACCGGCGCCCACGTGGCGCCGCCGCGCCAGCCTGCGAAGCATTTTCCGGTAGGGCCGCGGCTCTGGCGACAGCTCCCACGCCCGAAGAGCCAGGAGGGAAAGCCGTGCCTCATTGGAAAGCTCTTTGGCAGCCGCTCGCGTGGCCCCACAGCCCGTGGGGCTGCGGGCTTTCCGGCGGCCGTCAGCCTCGGCGACACCGGCGCCCACGTGGCGCCGCCGTGGCAGCCTGCGAAACATTTTCCGCTAGGGCCGTGACTTTGGCGACAGCTCCCATGCCCGAAGAGTCAGGAGGGAATGCCGTGCCTCGTTGGAAAGCTCTTTGGCAGCCGCTCGCGTGGCCCCAAAGCCCGTGGGACTGCGGGCTTTTCGGCGGCCGTCAGCCTCGGCGACACCAGTGCCCACGTGGCGCCGCCGCGCCAGCCTGCGAAGCATTTTCCGGTAGGGCCGCGGCTCTGGCGACAGCTCCCACGCCCGAAGAGCCAGGAGGGAAAGCCGTGCCTCGTTGGAAATCTCTTTGGCAGCTGCTCGAGTGTCCCCACAGCCCGTGGGGCTGCGGGCTTTCCGGCGGCCATCAGCCTCGGCGACACCAGGGCACACGTGGCGCCGCCGCGCCAGCCTGCGAAGCATTTTCCGGTAGGGCCGCGGATCTGGCAACAGCTCCCACGCCCGAAGAGCCAGGAGGGAAAGCCGTGCCTCGTTGGAAAGCTCTTTGGCAGCCGCTCGCGTGGCCCCACAGCCCGTGGGGCTGCGGGCTTTTCGGCGGGCGTCAGCCTCGGCGACACCAGGGCACACGTGGCGCCGCCGCGCCAGCCTGCGAAGCATTTTCCGGTAGGGCCGCGTCTCTGGCGACAGCTCCCACGCCCGAAGAGCCAGGAGGGAAAGCCATGCCTCGTTGGAAAGCTCTTTGGCAGCCGCTCGCGTGGTCCTACAGCCCGTGGGGCTGCGGGCTTTCCGGCGGCCGTCAGCCTCGGCGACACCGGCGCACACGTGGCGCCGCCGCGCCAGCCTGCGAAGCATTTTCCGGTAGGGCCGCGTCTCTGGCGACAGCTCCCACGCCCGAAGAGCCAGGAGGGAAAGCCGTGCCTCGTTGGAAAGCTCTTTGGCAGCCGCTCGCGTGGCCCCACAGCCCGTGGGGCTGCGGGCTTTCCGGCGGCCGTCAGCCTCGGCGCCACCGGCGCCCACGTGGCGCCGCCGCGCCAGCCTGCGAAGCATTTTCCGCTAGGGCCGCGTCTCTGGCGACAGCTCCCACGCCCGAAGAGCCAGGAGGGAAAGCCGTGCCTCGTTGGAAAGCTCTTTGGCAGCCGCTCGCGTGGCCCCACAGCCCGTGGGGCTGCGGGCTTTCCGGCGGCCGTCAGCCTCGGCGAAAGCGGCGCCCACGTGGCGCCGCCGCGCCAGCCTGCGAAGCATTTTCCGGTAGGGCCGCGGCTCTGGTGACAGCTCCCCCGCCCGAAGAGCCAGGAGGGAAAGCCGTGCCTCGTTGGAAAGCTCTTTGGCAGCCGCTCGCGTGGCCCCACAGCCCGTGGGGCTGCGGGCTTTCCGGCGGCCGTCAGCCTCGGCGACACCGGCGCACACGTGGCGCCGCCGCGCCAGCCTGCGAAGCATTTTCCGGTAGGGCCGCGTCTCTGGCGACAGCTCCCACGCCCGAAGAGCCAGGAGGGAAAGCCGTGCCTCGTTGGAAAGCTCTTTGGCAGCCGCTCGCGTGGCCCCACAGCCCGTGGGGCTGCGGGCTTTCCGGCGGCCGTCAGCCTCGGCGCCACCGGCGCCCACGTGGCGCCGCCGCGCCAGCCTGCGAAGCATTTTCCGCTAGGGCCGCGTCTCTGGCGACAGCTCCCACGCCCGAAGAGCCAGGAGGGAAAGCCGTGCCTCGTTGGAAAGCTCTTTGGCAGCCGCTCGCGTGGCCCCACAGCCCGTGGGGCTGCGGGCTTTCCGGCGGCCGTCAGCCTCGGCGACACCGGCGCCCACGTGGCGCCGCCGCGCCAGCCTGCGAAGCATTTTCCGGTAGGGCCGCGGCTCTGGTGACAGCTCCCCCGCCCGAAGAGCCAGGAGGGAAAGCCGTGCCTCGTTGGAAAGCTCTTTGGCAGCCGCTCGCGTGGCCCCACAGCCCGTGGGGCTGCGGGCTTTCCGGCGGCCGTCAGCCTCGGCGCCACCGGCGACCACGTGGCGCCGCCGCGCCAGCCTGCGAAGCATTTTCCGGTAGGGCCGCGGCTCTGGCGACAGCTCCCACGCCCGAAGAGCCAGGAGGGAAAGCCGTGCCTCGTTGGAAAGCTCTTTGGCAGCCGCTCGCGTGGCCCCACAGCCCGTGGGGCTGCGGGCTTTCCGGCGGCCGTCAGCCTCGGCGCCACCGGCGACCACGTGGCGCCGCGGCGCCAGCCTGCGAAGCATTTTCCGGTAGGGCCGCGGCTCTGGTGACAGCTCCGCCACCCAAAGAGCCAGGAGGGAAAGCCGTGCCTCGTTGGAAACCTCTTTGGCAGCCGCTCGCATGGCCCCATAGCCCGTGGGGCTGCGGGCTTTCCGGCGGCCGTCAGCCTCGGCGACACCAGTGCCCACGTGGCGCCGCCGCGCCAGCCTGCGAAGCATTTTCCGGTAGGGCCGCGTCTCTGGCGACAGCTCCCACGCCTGAAGAGCCAGGAGGGAAAGCCGTGCCTCGTTGGAAAGCTCTTTGGCAGCCGCTCGTGTGGCCCCACAGCCCGTGGGGCTGCGGGCTTTCCGGCGGCCGTCAGCCTCGGCGACACCGGCGACCACGTGGCGCCGCCGCGCCAGCCTGCGAAGCATTTTCCGGTAGGGCCGCGGCTCTGGCGACAGCTCCCACGCCCGAAGAGCCAGGAGGGAAAGCCATGCCTCGTTGGAAAGCTCTTTGGCAGCCGCTCGCGTGGCCCCACAGCCCGTGGGGCTGCGGGCTTTCCGGCGGCCGTCAGCCTCGGCGACACCTGCGACCACGTGGCGCCGCCGCGCCAGCCTGCGAAGCATTTTCCGGTACGACCGCGGCTCTGGCGACAGCTCCCCCACCCGAAGAGCCAGGAGGGAAAGCCGTGCCTCGTTGGAAAGCTCTTTGGCAGCCGCTCGCGTGGCCCCACAGCCCGTGGGGCTGCGGGCTTTCCGGCGGCCGTCAGCCTCGGCGACACCGGCGACCACGTGGCGCCGCCACGCCAGCCTGCGAAGCATTTTCCGGTAGGGCCGCGGCTCTGGCGACAGCTCCCACGCCCGAAGAGCCAGGAGGGAAAGCCGTGCCTCGATGGAAAGCTCTTTGGCAGCCGCTCGCGTGGCCCCACAGCCCGTGGGGCTGCGGGCTTTCCAGCGGCCGTCAGCCTCGGCGCCACAGGCGCCCATGTGGCGCCGCCGCGCCAGCCTGCGAAGCATTTTCCGGTAGGGCCGTGGCTGTGGCGACAGCTCCCACGCCCGAAGAGCCAGGAGGGAAAGCCGTGCCTCGTTGGAAAGCTCTTTGGCAGCCGCTCGCATGGCCCCACAGCCCGTGGGGCTGCGGGCTTTCCGGCGGCCATCAGCCTCGGCGACACCAGGGCACACGTGGCGCCGCCGTGCCAGCCTGCGAAGCATTTTCCGGTAGGACCGCGGCTCTGGCGACAGCTCCCACGCCCGAAGAGCCAGGACGGAAAGCCGTGCCTCGTTGGAAACCTCTTTGGCAGCCGCTCGCGTGGCCCCACAGCCCGTGGGGCTGCGGGCTTTCCGGCGGCCGTCAGCCTCGGCGACACCTGCGACCACGTGGCGCCGCCGCGCCAGCCTGCGAAGCATTTTCCGGTAGGGCCGCATCTCTGGCGACAGCTCCCACGCCCGAAGAGCCAGGAGGGAAAGCCGTGCCTCGTTGGAAAGCTCTTTGGCAGCCGCTCGCGTGGCCCCACAGCCCGTGGGGCTGCGGGCCTTCCGGCAGCCGTCAGCCTCGGCGACACCGGCGCCAACGTGGCGCCGCCGCGCCAGCCTGCGAAGCATTTTCCGGTAGGGCCGCGTCTCTGGCGACAGCTCCCACGCCCGAAGAGCCAGGAGGGAAAGCCGTGCCTCGTTGGAAAGCTCTTTGGCAGCCGCTCACGTGGCCCCACAGCCCGTGGGGCTGCGGGCTTTCCGGCGGCCATCAGCCTCGGCAACACCAGGGCACACGTGGCGCCGCACCGCCAGCCTGCGAAGCATTTTCCGGTAGGGCCGCGGCTCTGGCGACAGCTCCCACGCCCGAAGAGCCAGGAGGGAAAGCCGTGCCTCGTTGGAAAGCTCTTTGGCAGCCGCTCGCGTGGCCCCACAGCCCGTGGGGCTGCGGGCTTTCCGGCGGCCGTCAGCCTCGGCGACACCTGCGACCACGTGGCGCCGCCGCGCCAGCCTGCGAAGCATTTTCCGGTAGGGCCGCGGCTCTGGCGACAGCTCCCACGCCCGAAGAGCCAGGAGGGAAAGCCGTGCCTCGTTGGAAAGCTCTTTGGCAGCCGCTCGCGTGGCCCCACAGCCCGTGGGGCTGCGGGCTTTCCGGCGGCCGTCAGCCTCGGCGACACCGGCGCCCACGTGGCGCCGCCGCGCCAGCCTGCGAAGCATTTTCCGGTAGGGCCGCGGCTCTGGCGACAGCTCCCACGCCCGAAGAGCCAGGAGGGAAAGCCGTGCCTCATTGGAAAGCTCTTTGGCAGCCGCTCGCGTGGCCCCACAGCCCGTGGGGCTGCGGGCTTTCCGGCAGCCGTCAGCCTCGGCGACACCGGCGCCCACGTGGCGCCGCCGTGGCAGCCTGCGAAACATTTTCCGCTAGGGCCGTGACTTTGGCGACAGCTCCCATGCCCGAAGAGTCAGGAGGGAATGCCGTGCCTCGTTGGAAAGCTCTTTGGCAGCCGCTCGCGTGGCCCCAAAGCCCGTGGGACTGCGGGCTTTCCGGCGGCCGTCAGCCTCGGCGACACCAGTGCCCACGTGGCGCCGCCGCGCCAGCCTGCGAAGCATTTTCCGGTAGGGCCGCGGCTCTGGCGACAGCTCCCACGCCCGAAGAGCCAGGAGGGAAAGCCGTGCCTCGTTGGAAATCTCTTTGGCAGCTGCTCGAGTGTCCCCACAGCCCGTGGGGCTGCGGGCTTTCCGGCGGCCATCAGCCTCGGCGACACCAGGGCACACGTGGCGCCGCCGCGCCAGCCTGCGAAGCATTTTCCGGTAGGGCCGCGGCTCTGGCAACAGCTCCCACGCCCGAAGAGCCAGGAGGGAAAGCCGTGCCTCGTTGGAAAGCTCTTTGGCAGCCGCTCGCGTGGCCCCACAGCCCGTGGGGCTGCGGCCTTTTCGGCGGGCGTCAGCCTCGGCGACACCAGGGCACACGTGGCGCCGCCGCGCCAGCCTGCGAAGCATTTTCCGGTAGGGCCGCTTCTCTGGCGACAGCTCCCACGCCCGAAGAGCCAGGAGGGAAAGCCATGCCTCGTTGGAAAGCTCTTTGGCAGCCGCTCGCGTGGTCCTACAGACCGTGGGGCTGCGGGCTTTCCGGCGGCCGTCAGCCTCGGCGACACCGGCGCACACGTGGCGCCGCCGCGCCAGCCTGCGAAGCATTTTCCGGTAGGGCCGCGTCTCTGGCGACAGCTCCCACGCCCGAAGAGCCAGGAGGGAAAGCCGTGCCTCGTTGGAAAGCTCTTTGGCAGCCGCTCGCGGGGCAACACAGCCCGTGGGGCTGCGGGCCTTCCGGCAGCCGTCAGCCTCGGCGCCACCGGCGCCCACGTGGCGCCGCCGCGCCAGCCTGCGAAGTATTTTCCGGTAGGGCCGCGGCTCTGGCGACAGCTCCCACGCCCGAAGAGCCAGGAGGGAAAGCCGTGCCTCGTTGGAAAGCTCTTTGGCAGCCGCTCGCGTGGCCCCACAGCCCATGGGGCTGCGGGCTTTCCGGCGGCCGTCAGCCTCGGCGACACCAGTGCCCACGTGGCGCCGCACCGCCAGCCTGCGAAGCATTTTCCGGTAGGGCCGCGGCTCTGGCGACAGCTCCCACGCCCGAAGAGCCAGGAGGGAAAGCCGTGCCTCGTTGGAAAGCTCTTTGGCAGCCGCTCGCGTGGCCCCACAGCCCGTGGGGCTGCGGGCTTTCCGGCGGCCGTCAGCCTCGGTGACACCTGCGACCACGTGGCGCCGCCGCGCCAGCCTGCGAAGCATTTTCCGGTAGGGCCGCGGCTCTGGCGACAGCTCCCACGCCCGAAGAGCCAGGAGGGAAAGCCGTGCCTCGTTGGAAAGCTCTTTGGCAGCCGCTCGCGTGGCCCCACAGCCCGTGGGGCTGCGGGCTTTCCGGCGGCCGTCAGCCTCGGCGACACCGGCCCCCACGTGGCGCCGCCGCGCCAGCCTGCGAAGCATTTTCCGGTAGGGCCGCGGCTCTGGCGACAGCTCCCACGCCCGAAGAGCCAGGAGGGAAAGCCGTGCCTCATTGGAAAGCTCTTTGGCAGCCACTCGCATGGCCCCATAGCCCGTGGGGCTGCGGGCTTTCCGGCGGCCGTCAGCCTCGGCGCCACCGGCGCCCATGTGGCGCCGCCGCGCCAGCCTGCGAAGCATTTTCCGGTAGGGCCGCGGCTCTGGCGACAGCTCCCACGCCCGAAGAGCCAGGAGGGAAAGCCGTGCCTTGTTGGAAAGCTCTTTGGCAGCCGCTCGCGTGGCCCCACAGCCCGTGGGGCTGCGGGCTTTCCGGCGGCCGTCAGCCTCGGCGACACCAGGGCACACGTGGCGCCGCCGCGCCAGCCTGCGAAGCATTTTCCGGTAGGGCCGCGGCTCTGGCGACAGCTCCCACGCCCGAAGAGCCAGGAGGGAAAGCCGTGCCTCGTTGGAAATCTCTTTGGCAGCTGCTCGAGTGGCCCCACAGCCCGTGGGGCTGCGGGCTTTCCGGCGGCCGTCAGCCTCGGTGACACCTGCGACCACGTGGCGCCGCCGCGCCAGCCTGCGAAGCATTTTCCGGTAGGGCCGCGGCTCTGGCGACAGCTCCCACGCCCGAAGAGCCAGGAGGGAAAGCCGTGCCTCGTTGGAAAGCTCTTTGGCAGCCGCTCGCGTGGCCCCACAGCCCGTGGGGCTGCGGGCTTTCCGGCGGCCGTCAGCCTCGGCGACACCGGCGCCCACGTGGCGCCGCCGCGCCAGCCTGCGAAGCATTTTCCGGTAGGGCCGCGGCTCTGGCGACAGCTCCCACGCCCGAAGAGCCAGGAGGGAAAGCCGTGCCTCATTGGAAAGCTCTTTGGCAGCCACTCGCATGGCCCCATAGCCCGTGGGGCTGCGGGCTTTCCGGCGGCCGTCAGCCTCGGCGCCACCGGCGCCCATGTGGCGCCGCCGCGCCAGCCTGCGAAGCATTTTCCGGTAGGGCCGCGGCTCTGGCGACAGCTCCCACGCCCGAAGAGCCAGGAGGGAAAGCCGTGCCTCGTTGGAAAGCTCTTTGGCAGCCGCTCGCGTGGCCCCACAGCCCGTGGGGCTGCGGGCTTTCCGGCGGCCGTCAGCCTCGGCGACACCAGGGCACACGTGGCGCCGCCGCGCCAGCCTGCGAAGCATTTTCCGGTAGGGCCGCGGCTCTGGCGACAGCTCCCACGCCCGAAGAGCCAGGAGGGAAAGCCGTGCCTCGTTGGAAATCTCTTTGGAGCTGCTCGAGTGGCCCCACAGCCCGTGGGGCTGCGGGCTTTCCGGCGGCCATCACCCTCAGCGACACCTGCGACCACGTGGCGCCGCCGCGCCAGCCTGCGAAGCATTTTCCGGTAGGGCCGCGGCTCTGGCGACAGCTCCCACGCCCGAAGAGCCAGGAGGGAAAGCCGTGCCTCGTTGGAAAGCTCTTTGGCAGCCGCTCGCGTGGCCCCACAGCCCGTGGGGCTGCGGGCTTTCCGGCGGCCGTCAGCCTTGGCGCCACCGGCGCCCACGTGGCGACGCGGCGCCAGCCTGCGAAGCATTTTCCGGTAGGGGCCGCGTCTCTGGCGACAGCTCCCCCACCCGAAGAGCCAGGAGGGAAAGCCGTGCCTCGTTGGAAAGCTCTTTGGCAGCCGCTCGCGTGGCCCCACAGCCCGTGGGGCTGCGGGCTTTCCGGCGGCCGTCAGCCTCGGCGACAGCGGCGCCCACGTGGCGCCGCCGCCCCAGCCTGCGAAGCATTTTCCGGTAGGGACGCGTCTCTGGCGACAGCTCCCACGCCCGAAGAGCCAGGAGGGAAAGCCGTGCCTCGTTGGAAAGCTCTTTGGCAGCCGCTCGCGTGGCCCCACAGCCCGTGGGGCTGCGGGCTTTCCGGCGGCCGTCAGCCTCGGCGACACCTGCGACCACGTGGCGCCGCCGCGCCAGCCTGCGAAGCATTTTCCGGTAGGGCCGCGGCTCTGGCGACAGCTCCCACGCCCGAAGAGCCAGGAGGGAAAGCCGTGCCTCGTTGGAAAGCTCTTTGGCAGCCGCTCGCGTGGCCCCACAGCCCGTGGGGCTGCGGGCTTTCCGGCGGCCGTCAGCCTCGGCGACACCAGTGCCCACGTGGCGCCGCCGCGCCAGCCTGCGAAGCATTTTCCGGTAGGGCCGCGGCTCTGGCGACAGCTCCCCCACCCGAAGAGCCAGGAGGGAAAGCCGTGCCTCGTTGGAAATCTCTTTGGAGCTGCTCGAGTGGCCCCACAGCCCGTGGGGCTGCGGGCTTTCCGGCGGCCATCACCCTCGGCGACACCTGCGACCACGTGGCGCCGCCGCGCCAGCCTGCGAAGCATTTTCCGGTAGGGCCGCGGCTCTGGCGACAGCTCCCACGCCCGAAGAGCCAGGAGGGAAAGCCGTGCCTCGTTGGAAAGCTCTTTGGCAGCCGCTCGCGTGGCCCCACAGCCCGTGGGGCTGCGGGCTTTCCGGCGGCCGTCAGCCTTGGCGCCACCGGCGCCCACGTGGCGCCGCGGCGCCAGCCTGCGAAGCATTTTCCGGTAGGGCCGCGTCTCTGGCGACAGCTCCCCCACCCGAAGAGCCAGGAGGGAAAGCCGTGCCTCGTTGGAAAGCTCTTTGGCAGCCGCTCGCGTGGCCCCACAGCCCGTGGGGCTGCGGGCTTTCCGGCGGCCGTCAGCCTCGGCGACAGCGGCGCCCACGTGGCGCCGCCGCCCCAGCCTGCGAAGCATTTTCCGGTAGGGACGCGTCTCTGGCGACAGCTCCCACGCCCGAAGAGCCAGGAGGGAAAGCCGTGCCTCGTTGGAAAGCTCTTTGGCAGCCGCTCGCGTGGCCCCACAGCCCGTGGGGCTGCGGGCTTTCCGGCGGCCGTCAGCCTCGGCGACACCTGCGACCACGTGGCGCCGCCGCGCCAGCCTGCGAAGCATTTTCCGGTAGGGCCGCGGCTCTGGCGACAGCTCCCACGCCCGAAGAGCCAGGAGGGAAAGCCGTGCCTCGTTGGAAAGCTCTTTGGCAGCCGCTCGCGTGGCCCCACAGCCCGTGGGGCTGCGGGCTTTTCGGCGGCCGTCAGCCTCGGCGACACCAGTGCCCACGTGGCGCCGCCGCGCCAGCCTGCGAAGCATTTTCCGGTAGGGCCGCGTCTCTGGCGACAGCTCCCACGCCCGAAGAGCCAGGAGGGAAAGCCGTGCCTCGTTGGAAAGCTCTTTGGCAGCTGCTCGCGTGGCCCCATAGCCCGTGGGGCTGCGGGCTTTCCGGCGGCCATCAGCGTCGGCGACACCTGCGACCACGTGGCGCCGCCGCGCCAGCCTGCGAAGCATTTTCCGGTAGGGCCGCGTCTCTGGCGACAGCTCCCACGCCCGAAGAGCCAGGAGGGAAAGCCGTGCCTCATTGGAAAGCTCTTTGGCAGCCGCTCACGTGGCCCCACAACCCGTGGGGCTGCGGGCTTTCTGGCGGAGGTCAGCCTCGGCGACACCTGCGCCCACGTGGCGCCGCCGCGCCAGCCTGCGAAGCATTTTCCGGTAGGGCCGCGGCTCTGGCGACAGCTCCCACGCCCAAAGAGCCAGGAGGGAAAGCCGAGCCTCGTTGGAAAGCTCTTTGGCAGCCGCTCGCGTGGTCCTACAGCCCGTGGGGCTGCGGGCTTTCCGGCGGCCGTCAGCCTCGGCGCCACCGGCGCCCACGTGACGCCGCCGCGCCAGCCTGCGAAGCATTTTCCGGTAGGGCCGCGTCTCTGGCGACAGCTCCCACGCCCGAAGAGCCAGGAGGGAAAGCCGTGCCTCGTTGGAAAGCTCTTTGGCAGCCGCTCGCGTGGCCCCACAGCCCGTGGGGCTGCGGGCTTTCCGGCGGCCGTCAGCCTCGGCGCCACCGGCGCCCACGTGGCGCCGCCGCGCCAGCCTGAGAAGCATTTTCCGGTAGGGCCGCGGCTCTGGCGACAGCTCCCACGCCCGAAGAGCCAGGAGGGAAAGCCGTGCCTTGTTGGAAACCTCTTTGGCAGCCGCTCGCGTGGCCCCAGAGCCCGTGGGGCTGCGGGCTTTCCGGCGGCCGTCAGCCTCGGCGCCACCGGCGCCCACGTGGCGCCGCCGCGCCAGCCTGCGAAGCATTTTCCGGTAGGGCCGCGTCTCTGGCGACAGCTCCCACGCCCGAAGAGCCAGGAGGGAAAGCCGTGCCTCGTTGGAAAGCTCTTTGGAAGCCGCTCGCATGGCCCCATAGCCCGTGCGGCTGCGGGCTTTCCGGCGGCCGTCAGCGTCGGCGACACCTGCGACCACGTGGCGCCGCCGCGCCAGCCTGCGAAGCATTTTCCGGTAGGGCCGCGTCTCTGGCGACAGCTCCCACGCCCGAAGAGCCAGGAGGGAAAGCCGTGCCTCGTTGGAAAGCTCTTTGGCAGCCGCTCGCGTGGCCCCACAGCCCGTGGGGCTGCGGGCTTTCCGGCGGCCGTCAGCCTCGGCGACACCTGCGACCACGTGGCGCCGCCGTGCCAGCCTGCGAAGCATTTTCCGGTAGGGCCACGGCTCTGGCGACAGCTCCCACGCCCGAAGAGCCAGGAGGGAAAGCCGTGCCTCGTTGGAAAGCTCTTTGGCAGCCGCTCGCATGGCCCCATAGCCCGTGGGGCTGCGGGCTTTCCGGCGGCCATCAGCCTCGGCGACACCAGGGCACACGTGGCGCCGCCGTGCCAGCCTGCGAAGCATTTTCCGGTAGGGCCGCGGCTCTGGCGACAGCTCCCACGCCCAAAGAGCCAGGACGGAAAGCCGTGCCTCGTTGGAAACCTCTTTGGCAACCGCTCGCGTGGCCCCACAGCCCGTGGGGCTGCGGGCTTTCCAGCGGCCGTCAGCCTCGGCGACACCTGCGACCACGTGGCGCCGCCGTGCCAGCCTGCGAAGCATTTTCCGGTAGGGCCGCGTCTCTGGCGACAGCTCCCACGCCCGAAGAGCCAGGAGGGAAAGCCGTGCCTCGTTGGAAAGCTCTTTGGCAGCCGCTCGCGTGGCCCCACAGCCCGTGGGGCTGCGGGCTTTCCGGCGGCCGTCAGCCTCGGCGCCACCGGCGCCCACGTGGCGCCGCCGCGCCAGCCTGCGAAGCATTTTCCGGTAGGGCCGCGGCTCTGGCGACAGCTCCCACGCCCGAAGAGCCAGGAGGGAAAGCCATGCCTCGTTGGAAAGCTCTTTGGCAGCCGCTCGCGTGGCCCCACAGCCCGTGGGGCTGCAGGCTTTCCGGCGGCCGTCAGCCTCGGCGACACCTGCGACCACGTGGCGCCGCCGCGCCTGCCTGCGAAGCATTTTCCGGTAGGGCCGCGGCTCTGGCGACAGCTCCCACGCCCGAAGAGCCAGGAGGGAAAGCCGTGCCTCGTTGGAAAGCTCTTTGGCAGCCGCTCGCGTGGCCCCACAGCCCGTGGGGCTGCGGGCTTTCCGGCGGCCGTCAGCCTCGGCGACACCGGCCCCCACGTGGCGCCGCCGCGCCAGCCTGCGAAGCATTTTCCGGTAGGGCCGCGGCTCTGGCGACAGCTCCCACGCCCGAAGAGCCAGGAGGGAAAGCCGTGCCTCGTTGGAAAGCTCTTTGGCAGCCGCTCGCGTGGCCCCACAGCCCGTGGGGCTGCGGGCTTTCCGGCGGCCGTCAGCCTCGGCGACACCAGTGCCCACGTGGCGCCGCCGCGCCAGCCTGCGAAGCATTTTCCGGTAGGGCCGCGGCTCTGGCGACAGCTCCCACGCCTGAAGAGCCAGGAGGGAAAGCCGTGCCTCGTTGGAAAGCTCTTTGGCAGCCGCTCGTGTGGCCCCACAGCCCGTGGGGCTGCGGGCTTTCCGGCGGCCGTCAGCCTCGGCGACACCTGCGACCACGTGGCGCCGCCGCGCCAGCCTGCGAAGCATTTTCCGGTAGGGCCGCGGCTCTGGCGACAGCTCCCACGCCCGAAGAGCCAGGAGGGAAAGCCATGCCTCGTTGGAAAGCTCTTTGGCAGCCGCTCGCGTGGCCCCACAGCCCGTGGGGCTGCGGGCTTTCCGGCGGCCGTCAGCCTCGGCGCCACCGGCGCCCATGTGGCGCCGCCGCGCCAGCCTGCGAAGCATTTTCCGGTAGGGCCGCGTCTCTGGCGACAGCTCCCACGCCCGAAGAGCCAGGAGGGAAAGCCGTGCCTCGTTGGAAAGCTCTTTGGCAGCCGCTCGCGTGGCCCCACAGCCCGTGGGGCTGCGGGCTTTCCGGCGGCCGTCAGCCTTGGCGACAGCTGCGCCCACGTGGCGCCGCCGCGCCAGCCTGCGAAGCATTTTCCGGTAGGGCCGCGTCTCTGGCGACAGCTCCCACGCCCGAAGAGCCAGGAGGGAAAGCCGTGCCTCGTTGGAAAGCTCTTTGGCAGCCGCTCGCGTGGCCCCACAGCCCGTGGGGCTGCGGGCTTTCCGGCGGCCGTCAGCCTCGGCGACACCTTCGCCCACGTGGCGCCGCCGCGCCAGCCTGCGAAGCATTTTCCGGTAGGGCCGCGGCTCTGGCGACAGCTCCCACGCCCGAAGAGCCAGGAGGGAAAGCCGTGCCTCGTTGGAAAGCTCTTTGGCAGCCGCTCGCGTGGCCCCACAGTCCGTGGGGCTGCGGGCTTTCCGGCGGCCGTCAGCCTCGGCGACACCGGCCCCCACATGGCGCGCGCCGCGCCAGCCTGCGAAGCATTTTCCGGTAGGACCGCGGCTCTGGCGACAGCTCCCACGCCCGAAGAGCCAGGAGGGAAAGCCGTGCCTCGTTGGAAAGCTCTTTGGCAGCCGCTCGCGTGGCCCCACAGCCCGTGGGGCTGCGGGCTTTCCGGCGGCCGTCAGCCTCGGTGACACCAGTGCCCACGTGGCGCCGCCGCGCCAGCCTGCGAAGCATTTTCCGGTAGGGCCGCGGCTCTGGCGACAGCTCCCACGCCCGAAGAGCCAGGAGGGAAAGCCGTGCCTCGTTGGAAAGCTCTTTGGCAGCCGCTCGCGTGGCCCCACAGCCCGTGGGGCTGCGGGCTTTCCGGCGGCCGTCAGCCTCGGCGACACCTGCGACCACGTGGCGCCGCCGCGCCAGCCTGCGAAGCATTTTCCGGTAGGGCAGCGGCTCTGGCGACAGCTCCCACGCCCGAAGAGCCAGGAGGGAAAGCCGTGCCTCGTTGGAAAGCTCTTTGGCAGCCGCTCGCGTGGCCCCACAGCCCGTGGGGCTGCGGGCTTTCCGGCGGCCGTCAGCCTCGGCGACACCGGCCCCCACGTGGCGCCGCCGCGCCAGCCTGCGAAGCATTTTCCGGTAGGGGCCGCGGCTCTGGCGACAGCTCCCACGCCCGAAGAGCCAGGAGGGAAAGCCGTGCCTCGTTGGAAAGCTCTTTGGCAGCCGCTCGCGTGGGCCCCACAGCCCGTGGGGCTGCGGGCTTTCCGGCGGCCGTCAGCCTCGGCGACACCAGTGCCCACGTGGCGCCGCCGCGCCAGCCTGCGAAGCATTTTCCGGTAGGGCCGCGGCTCTGGCGACAGCTCCCACGCCTGAAGAGCCAGGAGGGAAAGCCGTGCCTCGTTGGAAAGCTCTTTGGCAGCCGCTCGTGTGGCCCCCACAGCCCGTGGGGCTGCGGGCTTTTCGGCGGCCGTCAGCCTCGGCGACACCTGCGACCACGTGGCGCCGCCGCGCCAGCCTGCGAAGCATTTTCCGGTAGGGGCCGCGGCTCTGGCGACAGCTCCCACGCCCGAAGAGCCAGGAGGGAAAGCCATGCCTCGTTGGAAAGCTCTTTGGCAGCCGCTCGCGTGGCCCCACAGCCCGTGGGGCTGCGGGCTTTCCGGCGGCCGTCAGCCTCGGCGCCACCGGCGCCCATGTGGCGCCGCCGCGCCAGCCTGCGAAGCATTTTCCGGTAGGGCCGCGTCTCTGGCGACAGCTCCCACGCCCGAAGAGCCAGGAGGGAAAGCCGTGCCTCGTTGGAAAGCTCTTTGGCAGCCGCTCGCGTGGCCCCACAGCCCGTGGGGCTGCGGGCTTTCCGGCGGCCGTCAGCCTTGGCGACAGCTGCGCCCACGTGGCGCCGCCGCGCCAGCCTGCGAAGCATTTTCCGGTAGGGCCGCGTCTCTGGCGACAGCTCCCACGCCCGAAGAGCCAGGAGGGAAAGCCGTGCCTCGTTGGAAAGCTCTTTGGCAGCCGCTCGCGTGGCCCCACAGCCCGTGGGGCTGCGGGCTTTCCGGCGGCCGTCAGCCTCGGCGGACACCTTCGCCCACGTGGCGCCGCCGCGCCAGCCTGCGAAGCATTTTCCGGTAGGGGCCGCGGCTCTGGCGACAGCTCCCACGCCCGAAGAGCCAGGAGGGAAAGCCGTGCCTCGTTGGAAAGCTCTTTGGCAGCCGCTCGCGTGGCCCCACAGTCCGTGGGGCTGCGGGCTTTCCGGCGGCCGTCAGCCTCGGCGACACCGGCCCCCCACATGGCGCCGCCGCGCCAGCCTGCGAAGCATTTTCCGGTAGGACCGCGGCTCTGGCGACAGCTCCCACGCCCGAAGAGCCAGGAGGGAAAGCCGTGCCTCGTTGGAAAGCTCTTTGGCAGCCGCTCGCGTGGCCCCCACAGCCCGTGGGGCTGCGGGGCTTTCCGGCGGCCGTCAGCCTCGGTGACACCAGTGCCCACGTGGCGCCGCCGCGCCAGCCTGCGAAGCATTTTCCGGTAGGGCCGCGGCTCTGGCGACAGCTCCCACGCCTGAAGAGCCAGGAGGGAAAGCCGTGCCTCGTTGGAAAGCTCTTTGGCAGCCGCTCGTGTGGCCCCCACAGCCCGTGGGGCTGCGGGCTTTCCGGCGGCCGTCAGCCTCGGCGACACCTGCGACCACGTGTCGCCGCCGCGCGCCAGCCTGCGAAGCATTTTCCGGTAGGGCCGCGGCTCTGGCGACAGCTCCCACGCCCGAAGAGCCAGGAGGGAAAGCCATGCCTCGTTGGAAAGCTCTTTGGCAGCCGCTCGCGTGGCCCCCACAGCCCGTGGGGCTGCGGGCTTTCCGGCGGCCGTCAGCCTCGGCGCCACCGGCGCCCATGAGGCGCCGCTCGCGCCAGCCTGCGAAGCATTTTCCGGTAGGGCCGCGGCTCTGGCGACAGCTCCCACGCCCGAAGAGCCAGGAGGGAAAGCCGTGCCTCGTTGGAAAGCTCTTTGGCAGCCGCTCGCGTGGCCCCACAGCCCGTGGGGCTGCGGGCTTTCCGGCGGCCGTCAGCCTCGGCGACACCGGCGCCCACGTGGCGCCGCCCGCGCCAGCCTGCGAAGCATTTTCCGGTAGGGCCGCGTCTCTGGCGACAGCTCCCACGCCTGAAGAGCCAGGAGGGAAAGCCGTGCCTCGTTGGAAAGCTCTTTGGCAGCCGCTCGCGTGGCCCCACAGCCCGTGGGGCTGCGGGCTTTCCGGCGGCCGTCAGCCTCGGCGACACCTGCGACCACGTGGCGCCGCCGTGCCAGCCTGCGAAGCATTTTCCGGTAGGGCCGCGTCTCTGGAGACAGCTCCCACGCCCGAAGAGCCAGGAGGGAAAGCCGTGCCTCGTTGGAAAGCTCTTTGGCAGCCACTCGCGTGGCCCCACAGCCCGTGGGGCTGCGGGCTTTCCGGCGGCCGTCAGCCTCGGCGCCACCGGCGCCCACGTGGCGCCGCCGCGCCAGCCTGCGAAGAATTTTCCGGTAGGGCCGCGTCTCTGGCGACAGCTCCCACGCCCGAAGAGCCAGGAGGGAAAGCCATGCCTCGTTGGAAAGCTCTTTGGCAGCCGCTCGCGTGGCCCCACAGCCCTGTGGGGCTGCGGGCTTTCCGGCGGCCGTCAGCCTCGGCGACACCTGCGACCACGTGGCGCCGCCGCGCCAGCCTGCGAAGCATTTTCCGGTAGGGCCGCGGCTCTGGCGACAGCTCCCACGCCCCGAAGAGCCAGGAGGGAAAGCCGTGCCTCGTTGGAAAGCTCTTTGGCAGCCGCTCGCGTGGGCCCCACAGTCCGTGGGGCTTGCGGGGCTTTCCGGCGGCCGTCAGCCTCGGCGACACCGGCCCCCACGTGGCGCCGCCCGCGCCAGCCTGCGAAGCATTTTCCGGTAAGGCCGCGGCTCTGGCGACAGCTCCCACGCCCGAAGAGCCAGGAGGGAAAGCCGTGCCTCGTTGGAAAGCTCTTTGGCAGCCGCTCGTGTGGCCCCACAGCCCGTGGGGGCTGCGGGCTTTCCGGCGGCCGTCAGCCTCGGCGACACCTGCGACCACGTGGCGCCGCCGCGCCAGCCTGCGAAGCATTTTCCGGTAGGGCCGCGGCTCTGGCGACAGCTCCCACGCCCCGAAGAGCCAGGAGGGAAAGCCATGCCTCGTTGGAAAGCTCTTTGGCAGCCGCTCGCGTGGCCCCACAGCCCGTGGGGCTGCGGGGCTTTCCGGCGGCCGTCAGCCTCGGTGACACCTGCGCCCATGTGGCGCCGCCGCGCCCAGCCTGCGAAGCATTTTTCCGGTAGGGCCGCGGCTCTGGCGACAGCTCCCACGCCCGAAGAGCCAGGAGGGAAAGCCGTTGCCTCGTTGGAAAGCTCTTTGGCAGCCGCTTCGCGTGGCCCCACAGCCCGTGGGGCTGCGGGCTTTCCGGCGGCCGTCAGCCTCGGCGACACCGGCCCCCCACGTGGCGCCCGCCGCGCCAGCCTGCGAAGCATTTTCCGGTAGGGCCCGCGTCTCTGGCGACAGCTCCCACGCCCGAAGAGCCAGGAGGGAAAGCCGTGCCTCGTTGGAAAGCTCTTTGGCAGACGCTCGCGTGGCCCCACAGCCCGTGGGGCTGCGGGCTTTCCGGCGGCCGTCAGCCTTGGCGACAGCTGCGCCCACGTGGCGCCGCCGCGCCAGCCTGCGAAGCATTTTCCGGTAGGGCCGCGGCTCTGGCGACAGCTCCCCACGCCCGAAGAGCCAGGAGGGGAAAGCCGTGCCTCGTTGGAAAGCTCTTTGGCAGCCGCTCGCGTGGCCCCACAGCCCGTGGGGCTGCGGGCCTTTCCGGCGGCCGTCAGCTCGGTGACATCAGTGCCCACGTGGCGCCGCCGCCGCGCCAGCCTGCGAAGCATTTTCCCGGTAGGGCCGCGGCTCTGGCGACAGCTCCCACGCCTGAAGAGCCAGGAGGGAAAGCCGTGCCTCGTTGGAAAGCTCTTTGGCAGCCGCTCGTGTGGCCCCACAGCCCGTGGGGCTGCGGGCTTTCCGGCGGCCGTCAGCCTCGGCGACACCTGCGACCACGTGGCGCCGCCCGCGCCAGCCTGCGAAGCATTTTCCGGTAGGGCCGCGGCTCTGGCGACAGCTCCCACGCCCGAAGAGCCAGGAGGGGAAAGCCATGCCTCGTTGGAAAGCTCTTTGGCAGCCGCTCGCGTGGCCCCACAGCCCGTGGGGCTGCGGGCTTTCCGGCGGCCGTCAGCCTCGGCGCCACCGGCGCCCATGTGGCGCCCGCCGCGCCAGCCTGCGAAGCATTTTCCGGTAGGGCCGCGGCTCTGGCGACAGCTCCCACGCCCGAAGAGCCAGGAGGGAAAGCCGTGCCTCGTTGGAAAGCTCTTTGGCAGCCGCTCGCGTGGCCCCCACAGCCCGTGGGGCTGCGGGCTTTCCCGGCGGGCCGTCAGCCTCGGCGACACCGGCCCCCCACGTGGCGCCGCCGCGCCAGCCTGCGAAGCATTTTTCCGGTAGGGGCCGCGTCTCTGGCGACAGCTCCCACGCCCGAAGAGCCAGGAGGGAAAGCCGTGCCTCGTTGGAAAGCTCTTTGGCAGCCGCTCGCGTGGGCCCCCATAGCCCGTGGGGCTGCGGGCTTTCCGGCGGCCATCAGCCTCGGCGACACCAGGGCACACGTGGCGCCAGCCGTGCCAGCCTGCGAAGCATTTTCCGGTAGGGCCGCGTCTCTGGCGACAGCTCCCACGCCCGAAGAGCCAGGACGGAAAGACGTGCCTCGTTGAAAAGCTCTTTGGCAAACCGCTTCGCTGTGGGCCCCGCACAGCCCGTGGGGCTGGTGGGCTTTCCGGCGGCCGTCAGCTCTCGGCGACACCTGCGACCACGTGGCGCCGCCGCGCCAGCCTGCGAAGCATTTTCCGCTAGGGCCGCGTCTCTGGCGACAGCTCCCACGCCCGAAGAGCCAGGAGGGAAAGCCGTGCCTCGTTGGAAAGCTCTTTGGCAGCCGCTCGCGTGGCCCCACAGCCCGTGGGGCTGCGGGCCTTCCGTCAGCCGTCAGCCTCGGCGACACCGGCGCCCACGTGGGCGCCGCCGCGCCAGCCTGCGAAGCATTTTCCTGTAGGGCCGCGTCTCTGGCGACAGCTCCCCACGCCCGAAGAGCCAGGAGGGAAAGCCGTGCCTCGTTGGAAAGCTCTTTGGCAGCCGCTCGCGTGGCCCCACAGCCCGTGGGGCTGCGGGCTTTCCGGCGGCCGTCAGCCTCGGCGACACCAGTGCCCACGTGGCGCCGCCGCGCCAGCCTGCGAAGCATTTTGCGGTAGGGCCGCGGCTCTGGCGACAGCTCCCACGCCCGAAGAGCCAGGAGGGAAAGCCGTGCCTCGTTGGAAAGCTCTTTGGCAGCCGCTCGCGTGGCCCCACAGCCCGTGGGGCTGCGGGCTTTCCGGCGGCCGTCAGCCTCGGCGACACCGGCCCCCACGTGGCGCCGCCGCCGCGCCAGCCTGCGAAGCATTTTCCGGTAGGGCCGTGGCTGTGGCGACAGCTCCCACGCCCAAAGAGCCAGGAGGGAAAGCCGTGCCTCGTTGGAAACCTCTTTGGCAGCCGCTCGCGTGGCCCCACAGCCCGTGGGGCTGCGGGCTTTCCGGCGGCCGTCAGCCTCGGCGACACCGGCGCCCACGTGGCGCCGCCAGCGCCAGCCTGTGAAGCATTTTCCGGTAGGGCCGCGGCTCTGGCGACAGCTCCCACGCCCCGAAGAGCCAGGAGGGAAAGCCGTGCCTCATTGGAAAGCTCTTTGGCAGCCGCTCGCATGGCCCCCACAGCCCGTGGGGCTGCGGGCTTTCCGGCAGCCGTCAGCTCTCGGCGACACCGGCGCCCATGTGGCGCCGCCGCGCCAGCCTGCAAAGCATTTTCCCGGTAGGGCAGCGGCTCTGGCGACAGCTCCCACGCCCGAAGAGCCAGGAGGGGAAAGCCGTGCCTCGTTGGAAAGCTCTTTGGCAGCCGCTCGCATGGCCCCACAGCCCGTGGGGCTGCGGGCTTTCCGGCGGCCGTCAGCCTCGGCGACACCGGCGCCCATGTGGCGCCGCCCGCGCCAGCCTGCGAAGCATTTTCCGGTAGGGCCGCGTCTCTGGCGACAGCTCCCACGCCCGAAGAGCCAGGAGGGAAAGCCGTGCCTCGTTGGAAAGCTCTTTGGCAGCCGCTCGCGTGGCCCCCACAGCCCGTGGGGCTGCGGGCCTTTTCCCGGCGGCCCGTCAGCCTCGGCGACACCAGTGCCCACGTGGCGCCGCCGCGCCAGCCCTGCGAAGCATTTTCCGGTAGGGACGCGTCTCTGGCGACAGCTCCCACGCCCGAAGAGCCAGGAGGGAAAGCCGTGCCTCGTTGGAAAGCTCTTTGGCAGCCGCTCGCGTGGCCCCACAGCCCGTGGGGCTGCGGGCTTTTCCGGCGGCCGTCAGCCTCGGCGCCACCGGCCCCCACGTGGCGCCGCCGCAGCGCCAGCCCTGCGAAGCATTTTCCCGGTAGGGCCGCGGCTCTGGCGACAGCTCCCACGCCCGAAGAGCCAGGAGGGAAAGCCGTGCCTCGTTGGAAAGCTCTTTGGCAGCCGCTCGCGTGGTCCTACAGCCCCGTGGGGCTGCGGGCTTTCCGGCGGCCGTCAGCCCTCGGCAACACCGGCGCCCACGTGGCGCCGCCGCGCCAGCCTGCGAAAGCATTTTGCGGTAGGGCCGCGGCTCTGGCGGCAGCTCCCACGCCCCGAAGAGCCAGGAGGGAAAGCCGTGCCTCGTTGGAAAGCTCTTTGGCAGCCACTCGCGTGGCCCCACAGCCCGTGGGGCTGCGGGGCTTTCCGGCGGCCCGTCAGCCTTGGCGACAGCTGCGCCCACGTGGCGCCGCCGCGCCAGCCTGCGAAGCATTTTCCGGTAGGGCCGCGGCTCTGGCGACAGCTCCCACGCCCGAAGAGCCAGGAGGGAAAGCCATGCCTCGTTGGAAAGCTCTTTGGCAGCCGCTCGCGTGGCCCCACAGCCCGTGGGGCTGCGGGCTTTCCGGCGGCCGTCAGCCTCGGCGAAACCTGCGACCACGTGGCGCCGCCCGCGCCAGCCCTGCGAAGCATTTTCCGGTAGGGCCGCGGCTCTGGCGACAGCTCCCACGCCCGAAGAGCCAGGAGGGAAAGCCGTGCCCTCGTTGGAAAGCTCTTTGGCAGCCGCTCGCGTGGCCCCACAGTCCGTGGGGCCTGCGGGCCTTTCCGGCGGCCCGTCAGCCTCGGCGACACCGGCCCCCACGTG
>NW_026529826.1:0-40213 GCF_028500815.1 Rissa tridactyla | reverse complement strand
GGGCCATGCGAGCGGCTGCCAAAGAGCTTTCCAATGAGGCACGGCTTTCCCTCCTGGCTCTTCGGGCGTGGGAGCTGTCGCCAGAGACGCGGCCCTACCGGAAAATGCTTCGCAGGCTGGTGCAGCGGCGCCACGTGTGCCCTGGTGTCGCCGAGGCTGATGGCCACCGGAAAGCCCGCAGCCCCACGGGCTATGGGGCCATGCGAGCGGCTGCCAAAGAGCTTTCCAACGAGGCACGGCTTTCCCTCCTGGCTCTTCGGGCGTGGAGCTGTCGCCACAGCCGCGGCCCTACCGGAAAATGCTTCGCAGGGCTGGCGCGGCGGCGCCACATGGGCGCCGGTGGCGCCGAGGCTGACGGCCGCCGGAAAGCCCGCAGCCCCACGGGCTGTGGGGCCACGCGAGCGGCTGCCAAAGAGGTTTCCAACGAGGCACGGCTTTCCCTCCTGGCTCTTCGGGCGTGGGAGCTGTCGCCACAGCCGCGGCCCTACCGGAAAATGCTTCGCAGGCTGGCGTGGCGGCGCCATGTGGGGCCGGTGTCGCCGAGGCTGACGGCCGCCGGAAAGCCCGCAGCCCCACGGGCTGTGGGGCCACGCGAGCGGCTGCCAAAGAGGTTTCCAACGAGGCACGGCTTTCCCTCCTGGCTCTTCGGGCGTGGGAGCTGTCGCCAGAGCCGCGGCCCTACCGGAAAATGCTTCGCAGGGCTGGCGGTTGCGGCGCCACGTGGGCACTGGTGTCGCCGAGGCTGACGGCCGCCGGAAAGCCCGCAGCCCCACGGGCTGTGGGGCCACGCGAGCGGCTGCCAAAGAGCTTTCCAACGAGGCACGGCTTTCCCTCCTGGCTCTTCGGGCGTGGGAGCTGTCGCCAGAGACGCGGCCCTACCGGAAAATGCTTCGCAGGCTGGGCGCGGCGGCGCCACGTGGGCGCCGGTGGCGCCGAGGCTTACGGCTGACGGAAGGCCCGCAGCCCCACGGGCTGTGGGGCCACGCGAGCGGCTGCCAAAGAGCTTTCCAACGAGGCACGGCTTTCCCTCCTGGCTCTTCGGGCGTGGGAGCTGTCGCCAGAGATGCGGCCCTACCGGAAAATGCTTCGCAGGCTGGCGCGGCGGCGCCACGTGGTCGCAGGTGTCGCCGAGGCTGACGGCCGCCGGAAAGCCGCAGCCCCACGGGCTGTGGGGCCACGCGAGCGGTTGCCAAAGAGCTTTCCAACGAGGCACGGCTTTCCGTCCTGGCTCTTCGGGCGTGGGAGCTGTCGCCAGAGCCGCGGTCCTACCGGAAAATGCTTCGCAGGCTGGCACGGCGGCGCCACGTGTGCCCTGGTGTCGCCGAGGCTGATGGCCGCCGGAAAGCCCGCAGCCCCACGGGCTGTGGGGCCACGCGAGCGGCTGCCAAAGAGCTTTCCAACGAGGCACGGCTTTCCCTCCTGGCTCTTCGGGCGTGGGAGCTGTCGCCACAGCCGCGGCCCTACCGAAAATGCTTCGCAGGCTGGCGCGGCGGCGCCACGTGGGCACTGGTGTCGCCGAGGCTGACGGCTGCCGGAAAGCCCGCAGCCCCACGGGCTGTGGGGCCACGCGAGCGGCTGCCAAAGAGCTTTCCAACGAGGCACGGCTTTCCCTCCTGGCTCTTCGGGCGTGGGAGCTGTCGCCAGAGACGCGGCCCTACCGGAAAATGCTTCGCAGGCTGGCGCGGCGGCGCCACGTGGGCGCCGGTGGCGCCGAGGCTGACGGCTGACGGAAGGCCCGCAGCCCCACGGGCTGTGGGGCCACGCGAGCGGCTGCCAAAGAGCTTTCCAACGAGGCACGGCTTTCCCTCCTGGCTCTTCGGGCGTGGGAGCTGTCGCCAGAGATGCGGCCCTACCGGAAAATGCTTCGCAGGCTGGCGCGGCGGCGCCACGTGGTCGCAGGTGTCGCCAAGGCTGACGGCCGCCGGAAAGCCCGCAGCCCCACGGGCTGTGGGGCCACGCGAGCGGTTGCCAAAGAGCTTTCCAACGAGGCACGGCTTTCCGTCCTGGCTCTTCGGGCGTGGGAGCTGTCGCCAGAGCCGCGGTCCTACCGGAAAATGCTTCGCAGGCTGGCACGGCGGCGCCACGTGTGCCCTGGTGTCGCCGAGGCTGATGGCCGCCGGAAAGCCCGCAGCCCCACGGGCTATGGGGCCATGCGAGCGGCTGCCAAAGAGCTTTCCAACGAGGCACGGCTTTCCCTCCTGGCTCTTCGGGCGTGGGAGCTGTCGCCAGAGACGCGGCCCTACCGGAAAATGCTTCGCAGGCTGGCACGGCGGCGCCACGTGGTCGCAGGTGTCGCCGAGGCTGACGGCCGCCGGAAAGCCCGCAGCCCCACGGGCTGTGGGGCCACGCGAGCGGCTGCCAAAGAGCTTTCCAACGAGGCACGGCTTTCCCTCCTGGCTCTTCGGGCGTGGGAGCTGTCGCCAGAGACGCGGCCCTACCGGAAAATGCTTCGCAGGCTGGCGCGGCGGCGCCACGTGGGCACTGGTGTCGCCGAGGCTGACGGCCGCCGGAAAGCCCGCAGCCCCACGGGCTGTGGGGCCACGCGAGCGGCTGCCAAAGAGCTTTCCAACGAGGCACGGCTTTCCCTCCTGGCTCTTCGGGCGTGGGAGCTGTCGCCAGAGCCGCGGCCCTACCGGAAAATGCTTCGCAGGCTGGCGCGGCGGCGCCACGTGGGGGCCGGTGTCGCCGAGGCTGACGGCCGCCGGAAAGCCCGCAGCCCCACGGGCTGTGGGGCCACGCGAGCGGCTGCCAAAGAGCTTTCCAACGAGGCACGGCTTTCCCTCCTGGCTCTTCGGGCGTGGGAGCTGTCGCCAGAGCCGCGGCCCTACCGGAAAATGCTTCGCAGGCTGGCGCGGCGGCGCCACATGGGCGCCGGTGGCGCCGAGGCTGACGGCCGCCGGAAAGCCCGCAGCCCCACGGGCTGTGGGGCTATGCGAGCGGCTGCCAAAGAGTTTTCCAATGAGGCACGGCTTTCCCTCCTGGCTCTTCGGGCGTGGGAGCTGTCGCCAGAGCCGCGGCCCTACCGGAAAATGCTTCGCAGGCTGGCACGGCGGCGCCACGTGGGCGCCGGTGTCGCCGAGGCTGACGGCCGCCGGAAAGCCCGCAGCCCCACGGGCTGTGGGGCCACGCGAGCGGCTGCCAAAGAGGTTTCCAACGAGGCACGGCTTTCCCTCCTGGCTCTTCGGGCGTGGGAGCTGTCGCCACAGCCGCGGCCCTACCGGAAAATGCTTCGCAGGCTGGCGCGGCGGCGCCACGTGGGGGCCGGTGTCGCCGAGGCTGACGGCCGCCGGAAAGCCCGCAGCCCCAAGGGCTGTGGGGCCACGTGAGCGGCTGCCAAAGAGCTTTCCAACGAGGCACGGCTTTCCCTCCTGGCTCTTCAGGCGTGGGAGCTGTCGCCAGAGCCGCGGCCCTACCGGAAAATGCTTCGCAGGCTGGCGGTGCGGCGCCACGTGGGCACTGGTGTCGCCGAGGCTGACGGCTGCCGGAAAGCCCGCAGCACCACGGGCTGTGGGGCCACGCGAGCGGCTGCCAAAGAGCTTTCCAACGAGGCACGGCTTTCCCTCCTGGCTCTTCGGGCGTGGGAGCTGTCGCCAGAGACGCGGCCCTACCGGAAAATGCTTCGCAGGCTGACGCGGCGGCGCCACGTGGGCGCCTGTGGCGCCGAGGCTGACGGCTGACGGAAGGCCCGCAGCCCCACGGGCTGTGGGGCCACGCGAGCGGCTGCCAAAGAGCTTTCCAACGAGGCACGGCTTTCCCTCCTGGCTCTTCGGGCGTGGGAGCTGTCGCCAGAGATGCGGCCCTACCGGAAAATGCTTCGCAGGCTGGCGCGGCGACGCCACGTGGTCGCAGGTGTCGCCGAGGCTGACGGCCGCCGGAAAGCCCGCAGCCCCACGGGCTGTGGGGCCACGCGAGCGGTTGCCAAAGAGCTTTCCAACGAGGCACGGCTTTCCGTCCTGGCTCTTCGGGCGTGGGAGCTGTCGCCAGAGCCGCGGTCCTACCGGAAAATGCTTCGCAGGCTGGCGCGGCGGCGCCACGTGGGCACTGGTGTCGCCGAGGCTGACGGCCGCCGGAAAGCCCGCAGCCCCACGGGCTGTGGGGCCACGCGAGCGGCTGCCAAAGAGCTTTCCAACGAGGCACGGCTTTCCCTCCTGGCTCTTCGGGCGTGGGAGCTGTCGCCAGAGACGCGGCCCTACCGGAAAATGCTTCGCAGGCTGGCGGTGCGGCGCCACGTGGGCACTGGTGTCGCCGAGGCTGACGGCCGCCGGAAAGCCCGCAGCCCCACGGGCTGTGGGGCCACGCGAGCGGCTGCCAAAGAGCTTTCCAACGAGGCACGGCTTTCCCTCCTGGCTCTTCGGGCGTGGGAGCTGTCGCCAGAGCCGCGGCCCTACCGGAAAATGCTTCGCAGGCTGGCGCGGCGGCGCCACATGGGCGCCGGTGGCGCCGAGGCTGACGGCCGCCGGAAAGCCCGCAGCCCCACGGGCTGTGGGGCCATGCGAGCGGCTGCCAAAGAGCTTTCCAATGAGGCACGGCTTTCCCTCCTGGCTCTTCGGGCGTGGGAGCTGTCGCCAGAGCCGCGGCCCTACCGGAAAATGCTTCGCAGGCTGGCGCGGCGGCGCCACGTGGGCGCCGGTGGCGCCGAGGCTTACGGCTGACGGAAGGCCCGCAGCCCCACGGGCTGTGGGGCCACGCGAGCGGCTGCCAAAGAGCTTTCCAACGAGGCACGGCTTTCCCTCCTGGCTCTTCGGGCGTGGGAGCTGTCGCCAGAGATGCGGCCCTACCGGAAAATGCTTCGCAGGCTGGCGCGGCGGCGCCACGTGGTCGCAGGTGTCGCCGAGGCTGACGGCCGCCGGAAAGCCCGCAGCACCACGGGCTGTGGGGCCACGCGAGCGGTTGCCAAAGAGCTTTCCAACGAGGCACGGCTTTCCGTCCTGGCTCTTCGGGCGTGGGAGCTGTCGCCAGAGCCGCGGTCCTACCGGAAAATGCTTCGCAGGCTGGCACGGCGGCGCCACGTGTGCCCTGGTGTCGCCGAGGCTGATGGCCGCCGGAAAGCCCGCAGCCCCACGGGCTGTGGGGCCACGCGAGCGGCTGCCAAAGAGCTTTCCAACGAGGCACGGCTTTCCCTCCTGGCTCTTCGGGCGTGGGAGCTGTCGCCACAGCCGCGGCCCTACCGGAAAATGCTTCGCAGGCTGGCGCGGCGGCGCCACGTGGGCACTGGTGTCGCCGAGGCTGACGGCTGCCGGAAAGCCCGCAGCCCCACGGGCTGTGGGGCCACGCGAGCGGCTGCCAAAGAGCTTTCCAACGAGGCACGGCTTTCCCTCCTGGCTCTTCGGGCGTGGGAGCTGTCGCCAGAGCCGCGGTCCTACCGGAAAATGCTTCGCAGGCTGGCACGGCGGCGCCACGTGTGCCCTGGTGTCGCCGAGGCTGATGGCCGCCGGAAAGCCCGCAGCCCCACGGGCTATGGGGCCATGCGAGCGGCTGCCAAAGAGCTTTCCAACGAGGCACGGCTTTCCCTCCTGGCTCTTCGGGCGTGGGAGCTGTCGCCAGAGACGCGGCCCTACCGGAAAATGCTTCGCAGGCTGGCACGGCGGCGCCACGTGGTCGCAGGTGTCGCCGAGGCTGACGGCCGCCGGAAAGCCCGCAGCCCCACGGGCTGTGGGGCCACGCGAGCGGCTGCCAAAGAGCTTTCCAACGAGGCACGGCTTTCCCTCCTGGCTCTTCGGGCGTGGGAGCTGTCGCCAGAGCCGCGGCCCTACCGGAAAATGCTTCGCAGGCTGGCGCGGCGGCGCCACGTGGGGGCCGGTGTCGCCGAGGCTGACGGCCGCCGGAAAGCCCGCAGCCCCACGGGCTGTGGGGCCACGCGAGCGGCTGCCAAAGAGCTTTCCAACGAGGCACGGCTTTCCCTCCTGGCTCTTCGGGCGTGGGAGCTGTCGCCAGAGCCGCGGCCCTACCGGAAAATGCTTCGCAGGCTGGCGCGGCGGCGCCACATGGGCGCCGGTGGCGCCGAGGCTGACGGCCGCCGGAAAGCCCGCAGCCCCACGGGCTGTGGGGCTATGCGAGCGGCTGCCAAAGAGTTTTCCAATGAGGCACGGCTTTCCCTCCTGGCTCTTCGGGCGTGGGAGCTGTCGCCAGAGCCGCGGCCCTACCGGAAAATGCTTCGCAGGCTGGCACGGCGGCGCCACGTGGGCGCCGGTGTCGCCGAGGCTGACGGCCGCCGGAAAGCCCGCAGCCCCACGGGCTGTGGGGCCACGCGAGCGGCTGCCAAAGAGGTTTCCAACGAGGCACGGCTTTCCCTCCTGGCTCTTCGGGCGTGGGAGCTGTCGCCACAGCCGCGGCCCTACCGGAAAATGCTTCGCAGGCTGGCGCGGCGGCGCCACGTGGGGGCCGGTGTCGCCGAGGCTGACGGCCGCCGGAAAGCCCGCAGCCCCACGGGCTGTGGGGCCACGTGAGCGGCTGCCAAAGAGCTTTCCAACGAGGCACGGCTTTCCCTCCTGGCTCTTCAGGCGTGGGAGCTGTCGCCAGAGCCGCGGCCCTACCGGAAAATGCTTCGCAGGCTGGCGGTGCGGCGCCACGTGGGCACTGGTGTCGCCGAGGCTGACGGCTGCCGGAAAGCCCGCAGCACCACGGGCTGTGGGGCCACGCGAGCGGCTGCCAAAGAGCTTTCCAACGAGGCACGGCTTTCCCTCCTGGCTCTTCGGGCGTGGGAGCTGTCGCCAGAGACGCGGCCCTACCGGAAAATGCTTCGCAGGCTGACGCGGCGGCGCCACGTGGGCGCCTGTGGCGCCGAGGCTGACGGCTGACGGAAGGCCCGCAGCCCCACGGGCTGTGGGGCCACGCGAGCGGCTGCCAAAGAGCTTTCCAACGAGGCACGGCTTTCCCTCCTGGCTCTTCGGGCGTGGGAGCTGTCGCCAGAGATGCGGCCCTACCGGAAAATGCTTCGCAGGCTGGCGCGGCGGCGCCACGTGGTCGCAGGTGTCGCCGAGGCTGACGGCCGCCGGAAAGCCCGCAGCCCCACGGGCTGTGGGGCCACGCGAGCGGTTGCCAAAGAGCTTTCCAACGAGGCACGGCTTTCCGTCCTGGCTCTTCGGGCGTGGGAGCTGTCGCCAGAGCCGCGGTCCTACCGGAAAGTGCTTCGCAGGCTGGCGCGGCGGCGCCACGTGGGCACTGGTGTCGCCGAGGCTGACGGCCGCCGGAAAGCCCGCAGCCCCACGGGCTGTGGGGCCACGCGAGCGGCTGCCAAAGAGCTTTCCAACGAGGCACGGCTTTCCCTCCTGGCTCTTCGGGCGTGGGAGCTGTCGCCAGAGACGCGGCCCTACCGGAAAATGCTTCGCAGGCTGGCGGTGCGGCGCCACGTGGGCACTGGTGTCGCCGAGGCTGACGGCCGCCGGAAAGCCCGCAGCCCCACGGGCTGTGGGGCCACGCGAGCGGCTGCCAAAGAGCTTTCCAACGAGGCACGGCTTTCCCTCCTGGCTCTTCGGGCGTGGGAGCTGTCGCCAGAGCCGCGGCCCTACCGGAAAATGCTTCGCAGGCTGGCGCGGCGGCGCCACATGGGCGCCGGTGGCGCCGAGGCTGACGGCCGCCGGAAAGCCCGCAGCCCCACGGGCTGTGGGGCCATGCGAGCGGCTGCCAAAGAGCTTTCCAATGAGGCACGGCTTTCCCTCCTGGCTCTTCGGGCGTGGGAGCTGTCGCCAGAGCCGCGGCCCTACCGGAAAATGCTTCGCAGGCTGGCGCGGCGGCGCCACGTGGGCGCCGGTGGCGCCGAGGCTTACGGCTGACGGAAGGCCCGCAGCCCCACGGGCTGTGGGGCCACGCGAGCGGCTGCCAAAGAGCTTTCCAACGAGGCACGGCTTTCCGTCCTGGCTCTTCGGGCGTGGGAGCTGTCGCCACAGCCGCGGCCCTACCGGAAAATGCTTCGCAGGCTGGCGCGGCGGCGCCACGTGGGGGCCGGTGTCGCCGAGGCTGACGGCCGCCGGAAAGCCCGCAGCCCCACGGGCTGTGGGGCCACGCGAGCGGTTGCCAAAGAGCTTTCCAACGAGGCACGGCTTTCCGTCCTGGCTCTTCGGGCGTGGGAGCTGTCGCCAGAGCCGCGGTCCTACCGGAAAATGCTTCGCAGGCTGGCACGGCGGCGCCACGTGTGCCCTGGTGTCGCCGAGGCTGATGGCCGCCGGAAAGCCCGCAGCCCCACGGGCTGTGGGGCCACGCGAGCGGCTGCCAAAGAGCTTTCCAACGAGGCACGGCTTTCCCTCCTGGCTCTTCGGGCGTGGGAGCTGTCGCCACAGCCGCGGCCCTACCGGAAAATGCTTCGCAGGCTGGCGCGGCGGCGCCACGTGGGCACTGGTGTCACCGAGGCTGACGGCTGCCGGAAAGCCCGCAGCCCCACGAGCTGTGGGGCCACGCGAGCGGCTGCCAAAGAGCTTTCCAACGAGGCACGGCTTTCCCTCCTGGCTCTTCGGGCGTGGGAGCTGTCGCCAGAGCCGCGGTCCTACCGGAAAATGCTTCGCAGGCTGGCACGGCGGCGCCACGTGTGCCCTGGTGTCGCCGAGGCTGATGGCCGCCGGAAAGCCCGCAGCCCCACGGGCTATGGGGCCATGCGAGCGGCTGCCAAAGAGCTTTCCAACGAGGCACGGCTTTCCCTCCTGGCTCTTCGGGCGTGGGAGCTGTCGCCAGAGACGCGGCCCTACCGGAAAATGCTTCGCAGGCTGGCACGGCGGCGCCACGTGGTCGCAGGTGTCGCCGAGGCTGACGGCCGCCGGAAAGCCCGCAGCCCAACGGGCTGTGGGGCCACGCGAGCGGCTGCCAAAGAGCTTTCCAACGAGGCACGGCTTTCCCTCCTGGCTCTTCGGGCGTGGGAGCTGTCGCCAGAGATGCGGCCCTACCGGAAAATGCTTCGCAGGCTGGCGCGGCGGCGCCACGTGGGTACTGGTGTTGCCGAGGCTGACGGCCGCCGGAAAGCCCGCAGCCCCACGGGCTGTGGGGCCACGCGAGCGGTTGCCAAAGAGCTTTCCAACGAGGCACGGCTTTCCGTCCTGGCTCTTCGGGCGTGGGAGCTGTCGCCAGAGCCGCGGCCCTACCGGAAAATGCTTCGCAGGCTGGCGCCGCGGCGCCACGTGGGGGCCGGTGTCGCCGAGGCTGACGGCCGCCGGAAAGCCCGCAGCCCCACGGGCTATGGGGCCATGCGAGCGGCTGCCAAAGAGCTTTCCAACGAGGCACGGCTTTCCCTCCTGGCTCTTCGGGCGTGGGAGCTGTCGCCAGAGACGCGGCCCTACCGGAAAATGCTTCGCAGGCTGGCACGGCGGCGCCACGTGGTCGCAGGTGTCGCCGAGGCTGACGGCCGCCGGAAAGCCCGCAGCCCCACAGGCTGTGGGGCCACGCGAGCGGCTGCCAAAGAGCTTTCCAACGAGGCACGGCTTTCCCTCCTGGCTCTTCGGGCGTGGGAGCTGTCGCCAGAGACGCGGCCCTACCGGAAAATGCTTCGCAGGCTGGCGCGGCGGCGCCACGTGGGCGCCGGTGGCGCCGAGGCTGACGGCTGACGGAAGGCCCGCAGCCCCACGGGCTGTGGGGCCACACGAGCGGCTGCCAAAGAGCTTTCCAACGAGGCACGGCTTTCCCTCCTGGCTCTTCGGGCGTGGGAGCTGTCGCCACAGCCGCGGCCCTACCGGAAAATGCTTCGCAGGCTGGCGCGGCGGCGCCATGTGGGGGCCGGTGTCGCCGAGGCTGACGGCCGCCGGAAAGCCCGCAGCCCCACGGGCTGTGGGGCCACGCGAGCGGCTGCCAAAGAGCTTTCCAACGAGGCACGGCTTTCCCTCCTGGCTCTTCGGGCGTGGGAGCTGTCGCCAGAGCCGCGGCCCTACCGGAAAATGCTTCGCAGGCTGGCGGTGCGGCGCCACGTGGGCACTGGTGTCGCCGAGGCTGACGGCCGCCGGAAAGCCCGCAGCCCCACGGGCTGTGGGGCCACGCGAGCGGCTGCCAAAGAGCTTTCCAACGAGGCACGGCTTTCCCTCCTGGCTCTTCGGGCGTGGGAGTTGTCGCCAGAGACGCGGCCCTACCGGAAAATGCTTCGCAGGCTGGCGCGGCGGCGCCACGTGGGCGCCGGTGGCGCCGAGGCTGACGGCTGACGGAAGGCCCGCAGCCCCACGGGCTGTGGGGCCACGCGAGCGGCTGCCAAAGAGCTTTCCAACGAGGCACGGCTTTCCCTCCTGGCTCTTCGGGCGTGGGAGCTGTCGCCAGAGATGCGGCCCTACCGGAAAATGCTTCGCAGGCTGGCGCGGCGGCGCCACGTGGTCGCAGGTGTCGCCGAGGCTGACGGCCGCCGGAAAGCCCGCAGCCCCACGGGCTGTGGGGCCACGCGAGCGGTTGCCAAAGAGCTTTCCAACGAGGCACGGCTTTCCCTCCTGGCTCTTCGGGCGTGGGAGCTGTCGCCAGTGCCGCGGTCCTACCGGAAAATGCTTCGCAGGCTGGCACGGCGGCGCCACGTGTGCCCTGGTGTCGCCGAGGCTGATGGCCGCCGGAAAGCCCGCAGCCCCACGGGCTGTGGGGCCATGCGAGCGGCTGCCAAAGAGCTTTCCAACGAGGCACGGCTTTCCCTCCTGGCTCTTCGGGCGTGGGAGCTGTCGCCAGAGACGCGGCCCTACCGGAAAATGCTTCGCAGGCTGGCGCGGCGGCGCCACATGGGCACTGCTGTCGCCGAGGCTGACGGCCGCCGGAAAGCCCGCAGCCCCACGGGCTGTGGGGCCACGCGAGCGGCTGCCAAAGAGGTTTCCAACGAGGCACGGCTTTCCCTCCTGGCTCTTCGGGCGTGGGAGCTGTCGCCAGAGCCGCGGCCCTACCGGAAAATGCTTCGCAGGCTGGCGCGGCGGCGCCACGTGGGGGCCGGTGTCGCCGAGGCTGACGGCAGCCGGAAAGCCCGCAGCCCCACGGGCTGTGGGGCCACGCGAGCGGCTGCCAAAGAGCTTTCCAACGAGGCACGGCTTTCCCTCCTGGCTCTTCGGGCGTGGGAGCTGTCGCCAGAGCCGCGGCCCTACCGGAAAATGCTTCGCAGGCTGGCGCGGCGGCGCCACGTGGGCGCCGGTGGCGCCGAGGCTGACGGCCGCCGGAAAGCCCGCAGCCCCACGGGCTGTGGGGCCACGCGAGCGGCTGCCAAAGAGCTTTCCAACGAGGCACGGCTTTCCCTCCTGGCTCTTCGGGCGTGGGAGCTGTCGCCAGAGCCGCGGCCCTACCGGAAAATGCTTCGCAGGCTGGCGGTGCGGCGCCACGTGGGCACTGGTGTCGCCGAGGCTGACGGCCGCCGGAAAGCCCGCAGCCCCACGGGCTGTGGGGCCACGCGAGCGGCTGCCAAAGAGCTTTCCAACGAGGCACGGCTTTCCCTCCTGGCTCTTCGGGCGTGGGAGCTGTCGCCAGAGACGCGGCCCTACCGGAAAATGCTTCGCAGGCTGGCGCGGCGGCGCCACGTGGTCGCAGGTGTCGCCGAGGCTGACGGCCGCCGGAAAGCCCGCAGCCCCACGGGCTGTGGGGCCACGCGAGTGGTTGCCAAAGAGCTTTCCAACGAGGCACGGCTTTCCGTCCTGGCTCTTCGGGCGTGGGAGCTGTCGCCAGAGCCGCGGTCCTACCGGAAAATGCTTCGCAGGCTGGCGCGGCGGCGCCACGTGTGCCCTGGTGTCGCCGAGGCTGATGGCCGCCGGAAAGCCCGCAGCCCCACGGGCTATGGGGCCATGCGAGCGGCTGCCAAAGAGCTTTCCAACGAGGCACGGCTTTCCCTCCTGGCTCTTCGGGCGTGGGAGCTGTCGCCAGAGACGCGGCCCTACCGGAAAATGCTTCGCAGGCTGGCACGGCGGCGCCACGTGGTCGCAGGTGTCGCCGAGGCTGACGGCCGCCGGAAAGCCCGCAGCCCCACGGGCTGTGGGGCCACGCGAGCGGCTGCCAAAGAGCTTTCCAACGAGGCACGGCTTTCCCTCCTGGCTCTTCAGGCGTGGGAGCTGTCGCCAGAGACGCGGCCCTACCGGAAAATGCTTCGCAGGCTGGCGCGGCGGCGCCACGTGGGCACTGGTGTCGCCGAGGCTGACGGCCGCCGGAAAGCCCGCAGCCCCACGGGCTGTGGGGCCACGCGAGCGGCTGCCAAAGAGCTTTCCAACGAGGCACGGCTTTCCCTCCTGGCTCTTCGGGCGTGGGAGCTGTCGCCAGAGCCGCGGCCCTACCGGAAAATGCTTCGCAGGCTGGCGCGGCGGCGCCACGTGGGCACTGGTGTCGCCGAGGCTGACGGCCGCCGGAAAGCCCGCAGCCCCACGGGCTGTGGGGCCACGCGAGCGGCTGCCAAAGAGCTTTCCAAGGAGGCACGGCTTTCCCTCCTGGCTCTTCGGGCGTGGGAGCTGTCGCCAGAGCCGCGGCCCTACCGGAAAATGCTTCGCAGGCTGGTGGTGCAGCGCCACGTGGGCACTGGTGTCGCCGAGGCTGACGGCCGCCGGAAAGCCCGCAGCCCCACGGGCTGTGGGGCCACGCGAGCGGCTGCCAAAGAGCTTTCCAACGAGGCACGGCTTTCCCTCCTGGCTCTTCGGGCGTGGGAGCTGTCGCCAGAGACGCGGCCCTACCGGAAAATGCTTCGCAGGCTGGCGCGGCGGCGCCACGTGGGCGTCGGTGGCGCCGAGGCTGACGGCTGACGGAAGGCCCGCAGCCCCACGGGCTGTGGGGCCACGCGAGCGGCTGCCAAAGAGCTTTCCAACGAGGCACGGCTTTCCCTCCTGGCTCTTCGGGCGTGGGAGCTGTCGCCAGAGACGCGGCCCTACCGGAAAATGCTTCGCAGGCTGGCGCGGCGGCGCCACGTGGTCGCAGGTGTCGCCGAGGCTGACGGCCGCCGGAAAGCCCGCAGCCCCACGGGCTGTGGGGCCACGCGAGCGGTTGCCAAAGAGCTTTCCAACGAGGCACGGCTTTCCGTCCTGGCTCTTCGGGCGTGGGAGCTGTCGCCAGAGCCGCGGTCCTACCGGAAAATGCTTCGCAGGCTGGTGCGGCGGCGCCACGTGTGCCCTGGTGTCGCCGAGGCTGATGGCCGCCGGAAAGCCCGCAGCCCCACGGGCTATGGGGCCATGCGAGCGGCTGCCAAAGAGCTTTCCAACGAGGCACGGCTTTCCCTCCTGGCTCTTCGGGCGTGGGAGCTGTCGCCAGAGCCGCGGCCCTACAGGAAAATGCTTCGCAGTCTGGCGCGGCGGCGCCACGTGGGCGCCGGTGGCGCCGAGGCTGACGGCTGACGGAAGGCCCGCAGCCCCACGGGCTGTGGGGCCACGCGAGCGGCTGCCAAAGAGGTTTCCAACGAGGCACGGCTTTCCCTCCTGGCTCTTCGGGCGTGGGAGCTGTCGCCACAGCCGCGGCCCTACCGGAAAATGCTTCGCAGGCTGGCGCGGCGGCGCCACGTGGGGGCCGGTGGCGCCGAGGCTGACGGCCGCCGGAAAGCCCGCAGCCCCACGGGCTGTGGGGCCACGCGAGCGGCTGCCAAAGAGCTTTCCAACGAGGCACGGCTTTCCCTCCTGGCTCTTCGGGCGTGGGAGCTGTCGCCAGAGCCGCGGCCCTACCGGAAAATGCTTCGCAGGCTGGCGCGGCGGCGCCACGTGGGCACTGGTGTCGCCGAGGCTGACGGCCGCCGGAAAGCCCGCAGCCCCACGGGCTGTGGGGCCACGCGAGCGGCTGCCAAAGAGCTTTCCAACGAGGCACGGCTTTCCCTCCTGGCTCTTCGGGCGTGGGAGCTGTCGCCAGAGCCGCGGCCCTACCGGAAAATGCTTCGCAGGCTGGCGCGGCGGCGCCACGTGGGCGCCGGTGGCGCCGAGGCTGACGGCTGACGGAAAGCCCGCAGCCCCACGGGCTGTGGGGCCACGCGAGCGGCTGCCAAAGAGCTTTCCAACGAGGCACGGCTTTCCCTCCTGGCTCTTCGGGCGTGGGAGCTGTCGCCAGAGCCGCGGCCCTACCGGAAAATGCTTCGCAGGCTGGCGCGGCGGCGCCACGTGGTCGCAGGTGTCGCCGAGGCTGACGGCCGCCGGAAAGCCCGCAGCCCCACGGGCTGTGGGGCCACGCGAGCGGTTGCCAAAGAGCTTTCCAACGAGGCACGGCTTTCCGTCCTGGCTCTTCGGGCGTGGGAGCTGTCGCCAGAGCCGCGGTCCTACCGGAAAATGCTTCGCAGGCTGGCACGGCGGCGCCACGTGTGCCCTGGTGTCGCCGAGGCTGATGGCCGCCGGAAAGCCCGCAGCCTCACGGGCTATGGGGCCATGCGAGCGGCTGCCAAAGAGCTTTCCAACGAGGCACGGCTTTCCCTCCTGGCTCTTCGGGCGTGGGAGCTGTCGCCAGAGACGCGGCCCTACCGGAAAATGCTTCGCAGGCTGTCACGGCGGCGCCACGTGGTCGCAGGTGTCGCCGAGGCTGACAGCCGCCGGAAAGCCCGCAGCCCCACGGGCTGTGGGGCCACGCGAGCGGCTGCCAAAGAGCTTTCCAACGAGGCACGGCTTTCCCTCCTGGCTCTTCAGGCGTGGGAGCTGTCGCCAGAGCCGCGGCCCTACCGGAAAATGCTTCGCAGGCTGGCGGTGCGGCGCCACGTGGGCACTGGTGTCGCCGAGGCTGACGGCCGCCGGAAAGCCCGCAGCCCCACGGGCTGTGGGGCCACGCGAGCGGCTGCCAAAGAGCTTTCCAACGAGGCACGGCTTTCCCTCCTGGCTCTTCGGGCGTGGGAGCTGTCGCCAGAGCCGCGGCCCTACCGGAAAATGCTTCGCAGGCTGGCGCGGCGGCGCCACGTGGGGGCCGGTGTCGCCGAGGCTGACGGCCGCCGGAAAGCCCGCAGCCCCACGGGCTGTGGGGCCACGCGAGCGGCTGCCAAAGAGCTTTCCAACGAGGCACGGCTTTCCCTCCTGGCTCTTCGGGCGTGGGAGCTGTCGCCAGAGACGCGGCCCTACCGGAAAATGCTTCGCAGGCTGGCGCGGCGGCGCCACATGGGCGCCGGTGGCGCCGAGGCTGACGGCCGCCGGAAAGCCCGCAGCCCCACGGGCTGTGGGGCCTTGCGAGCGGCTGCCAAAGAGCTTTCCAATGAGGCACGGCTTTCCCTCCTGGCTCTTCGGGCGTGGGAGCTGTCGCCAGAGCCGCGGCCCTACCGGAAAATGCTTCGCAGGCTGGCACGGCGGCGCCACGTGGGCGCCGGTGTCGCCGAGGCTGACGGCCGCCGGAAAGCCCGCAGCCCCACGGGCTGTGGGGCCACGCGAGCGGCTGCCAAAGAGGTTTCCAACGAGGCACGGCTTTCCCTCCTGGCTCTTCGGGCGTGGGAGCTGTCGCCACAGCCGCGGCCCTACCGGAAAATGCTTCGCAGGCTGGCGCGGCGGCGCCACGTGGGGGCCGGTGTCGCCGAGGCTGACGGCCGCCGGAAAGCCCGCAGCCCCACGGGCTGTGGGGCCACGCGAGCGGCTGCCAAAGAGCTTTCCAACGAGGCACGGCTTTCCCTCCTGGCTCTTCGGGCGTGGGAGCTGTCGCCAGAGCCGCGGCCCTACCGGAAAATGCTTCGCAGGCTGGCGGTGCGGCGCCACGTGGGCACTGGTGGCGCCGAGGCTGACGGCTGCCGGAAAGCCCGCAGCACCACGGGCTGTGGGGCCACGCGAGCGGCTGCCAAAGAGCTTTCCAACGAGGCATGGCTTTCCCTCCTGGCTCTTCGGGCGTGGGAGCTGTCGCCAGAGACGCGGCCCTACCGGAAAATGCTTCGCAGGCTGACACGGCGGCGCCACGTGGGCGCCTGTGGCGCCGAGGCTGACGGCTGACGGAAGGCCCGCAGCCCCACGGGCTGTGGGGCCACGCGAGCGGCTGCCAAAGAGCTTTCCAACGAGGCACGGCTTTCCCTCCTGGCTCTTCGGGCGTGGGAGCTGTCGCCAGAGATGCGGCCCTACCGGAAAATGCTTCGCAGGCTGGCGCGGCGGCGCCACGTGGTCGCAGGTGTCGCCGAGGCTGACGGCCGCCGGAAAGCCCGCAGCCCCACGGGCTGTGGGGCCACGCGAGCGGTTGCCAAAGAGCTTTCCAACGAGACACGGCTTTCCGTCCTGGCTCTTCGGGCGTGGGAGCTGTCGCCAGAGCCGCGGTCCTACCGGAAAATGCTTCGCAGGCTGGCGCGGCGGCGCCACGTGGGCACTGGTGTCGCCGAGGCTGACGGCCGCCGGAAAGCCCGCAGCCCCGCGGGCTGTGGGGCCACGCGAGCGGCTGCCAAAGAGCTTTCCAACGAGGCACGGCTTTCCCTCCTGGCTCTTCGGGCGTGGGAGCTGTCGCCAGAGCCGCGGCCCTACCGGAAAATGCTTCGCAGGCTGGCGGTGCGGCGCCACGTGGGCACTGGTGTCGCCGAGGCTGACGGCCGCCGGAAAGCCCGCAGCCCCACGGGCTGTGGGGCCACGCGAGCGGCTGCCAAAGAGCTTTCCAACGAGGCACGGCTTTCCCTCCTGGCTCTTCGGGCGTGGGAGCTGTCGCCAGAGACGCGGCCCTACCGGAAAATGCTTCGCAGGCTGGCGCGGCGGCGCCACATGGGCGCCGGTGGCGCCGAGGCTGACGGCCGCCGGAAAGCCCGCAGCCCCACGGGCTGTGGGGCCATGCGAGCGGCTGCCAAAGAGCTTTCCAATGAGGCACGGCTTTCCCTCCTGGCTCTTCGGGCGTGGGAGCTGTCGCCAGAGCCGCGGCCCTACCGGAAAATGCTTCGCAGGCTGGCGCGGCGGCGCCACGTGGGCGCCGGTGTCGCCGAGGCTGACGGCCGCCGGAAAGCCCGCAGCCCCACGGGCTGTGGGGCCACGCGAGCGGCTGCCAAAGAGCTTTCCAACGAGGCACGGCTTTCCGTCCTGGCTCTTCGGGCGTGGGAGCTGTCGCCACAGCCGCGGCCCTACCGGAAAATGCTTCGCAGGCTGGCGCGGCGGCGCCACGTGGGGGCCGGTGTCGCCGAGGCTGACGGCCGCCGGAAAGCCCGCAGCCCCACGGGCTGTGGGGCCACGCGAGCGGCTGCCAAAGAGCTTTCCAACGAGGCACGGCTTTCCCTCCTGGCTCTTCGGGCGTGGGAGCTGTCGCCAGAGCCACGGCCCTACCGGAAAATGCTTCGCAGGCTGGCGGTGCGGCGCCACGTGGGCACTGGTGTCGCCGAGGCTGACGGCCACCGGAAAGCCCGCAGCCCCACGGGCTGTGGGGCCACGCGAGCGGCTGCCAAAGAGCTTTCCAACGAGGCACGGCTTTCCCTCCTGGCTCTTCGGGCGTGGGAGCTGTCGCCAGAGACGCGGCCCTACCGGAAAATGCTTCACAGGCTGGCGCGGCGGCGCCACGTGGGCGCCGGTGGCGCCGAGGCTGACGGCTGACGGAAGGCCCGCAGCCCCACGGGCTGTGGGGCCACGCGAGCGGCTGCCAAAGAGCTTTCCAACGAGGCACGGCTTTCCCTCCTGGCTCTTCGGGCGTGGGAGCTGTCGCCAGAGATGCGGCCCTACCGGAAAATGCTTCGCAGGCTGGCGCGGCGGCGCCACGTGGTCGCAGGTGTCGCCGAGGCTGACGGCCGCCGTAAAGCCCGCAGCCCCACGGGCTGTGGGGCCACGCGAGCGGTTGCCAAAGAGCTTTCCAACGAGGCACGGCTTTCCGTCCTGGCTCTTCGGGCGTGGGAGCTGTCGCCAGAGCCGCGGTCCTACCGGAAAATGCTTCGCAGGCTGGCGCGGCGGCGCCACGTGGGCACTGGTGTCGCCGAGGCTGACGGCCGCCGGAAAGCCCGCAGCCCCGCGGGCTGTGGGGCCACGCGAGCGGCTGCCAAAGAGCTTTCCAACGAGGCACGGCTTTCCCTCCTGGCTCTTCGGGCGTGGGAGCTGTCGCCAGAGCCGCGGCCCTACCGGAAAATGCTTCGCAGGCTGGCGGTGCGGCGCCACGTGGGCACTGGTGTCGCCGAGGCTGACGGCCGCCGGAAAGCCCGCAGCCCCACGGGCTGTGGGGCCACGCGAGCGGCTGCCAAAGAGCTTTCCAACGAGGCACGGCTTTCCCTCCTGGCTCTTCGGGCGTGGGAGTTGTCGCCAGAGCCGCGGCCCTACCGGAAAATGCTTCGCAGGCTGGCGCGGCGGCGCCACATGGGCGCCGGTGGCGCCGAGGCTGACGGCCGCCGGAAAGCCCGCAGCCCCACGGGCTGTGGGGCCATGCGAGCGGCTGCCAAAGAGCTTTCCAATGAGGCACGGCTTTCCCTCCTGGCTCTTCGGGCGTGGGAGCTGTCGCCAGAGCCGCGGCCCTACCGGAAAATGCTTCGCAGGCTGGCGCGGCGGCGCCACGTGGGCGCCGGTGTCGCCGAGGCTGACGGCCGCCGGAAAGCCCGCAGCCCCACGGGCTGTGGGGCCACGCGAGCGGCTGCCAAAGAGCTTTCCAACGAGGCACGGCTTTCCGTCCTGGCTCTTCGGGCGTGGGAGCTGTCGCCAGAGCCGCGGCCCTACCGGAAAATGCTTCGCAGGCTGGCGCGGCGGCGCCACGTGGGGGCCGGTGTCGCCGAGGCTGACGGCCGCCGGAAAGCCCGCAGCCCCACGGGCTGTGGGGCCACGCGAGCGGCTGCCAAAGAGCTTTCCAACGAGGCACGGCTTTCCCTCCTGGCTCTTCGGGCGTGGGAGCTGTCGCCAGAGACGCGGCCCTACCGGAAAATGCTTCGCAGGCTGGCGGTGCGGCGCCACATGGGCACTGGTGTCGCCGAGGCTGACGGCCGCCGGAAAGCCCGCAGCCCCGCGGGCTGTGGGGCCACGCGAGCGGCTGCCAAAGAGCTTTCCAACGAGGCACGGCTTTCCCTCCTGGCTCTTCGGGCGTGGGAGCTGTCGCCAGAGACGCGGCCCTACCGGAAAATGCTTCGCAGGCTGGCGCGGCGGCGCCACGTGGGCGCCGGTGGCGCCGAGGCTGACGGCTGACGGAAGGCCCGCAGCCCCACGGGCTGTGGGGCCACGCGAGCGGCTGCCAAAGAGCTTTCCAACGAGGCACGGCTTTCCCTCCTGGCTCTTCGGGCGTGGGAGCTGTCGCCAGAGATGCGGCCCTACCGGAAAATGCTTCGCAGGCTGGCGCGGCGGCGCCACGTGGTCGCAGGTGTCGCCGAGGCTGACGGCCGCCGGAAAGCCCGCAGCCCCACGGGCTGTGGGGCCACGCGAGCGGTTGCCAAAGAGCTTTCCAACGAGGCACGGCTTTCCGTCCTGGCTCTTCGGGCGTGGGAGCTGTCGCCAGAGCCGCGGCCCTACCGGAAAATGCTTCGCAGGCTGGCGCGGCGGCGCCACGTGGGGGCCGGTGTCGCCGAGGCTGACGGCCGCCGGAAAGCCCGCAGCCCCACGGGCTATGGGGCCATGCGAGCGGCTGCCAAAGAGCTTTCCAACGAGGCACGGCTTTCCCTCCTGGCTCTTCGGGCGTGGGAGCTGTCGCCAGAGACGCGGCCCTACCGGAAAATGCTTCGCAGGCTGGCACGGCGGCGCCACGTGGTCGCAGGTGTCGCCGAGGCTGACGGCCGCCGGAAAGCCCGCAGCCCCACAGGCTGTGGGGCCACGCGAGCGGCTGCCAAAGAGCTTTCCAACGAGGCACGGCTTTCCCTCCTGGCTCTTCAGGCGTGGGAGCTGTCGCCAGAGATGCGGCCCTACCGGAAAATGCTTCGCAGGCTGGCGCGGCGGCGCCACGTGGGCACTGGTGTCGCCGAGGCTGACGGCCGCCGGAAAGCCCGCAGCCCCACGGGCTGTGGGGCCACGCGAGCGGCTGCCAAAGAGCTTTCCAACGAGGCACGGCTTTCCCTCCTGGCTCTTCGGGCGTGGGAGCTGTCGCCAGAGCCGCGGCCCTACCGGAAAATGCTTCGCAGGCTGGCGCGGCGGCGCCACGTGGGGGCCGGTGTCGCCGAGGCTGACGGCCGCCGGAAAGCCCGCAGCCCCACGGGCTGTGGGGCCACGCGAGCGGCTGCCAAAGAGGTTTCCAACGAGGCACGGCTTTCCCTCCTGGCTCTTCGGGCGTGGGAGCTGCCGCCACAGCCGCGGCCCTACCGGAAAATGCTTCGCAGGCTGGCGCGGCGGCGCCACGTGGGCACTGGTGTCGCCGAGGCTGACGGCCGCCGGAAAGCCCGCAGCCCCACGGGCTGTGGGGCCACACGAGCGGCTGCCAAAGAGCTTTCCAACGAGGCACGGCTTTCCCTCCTGGCTCTTCGGGCGTGGGAGCTGTCGCCAGAGACGCGGCCCTACCGGAAAATGCTTCGCAGGCTGGCGCGGCGGCGCCACGTGGGCGCCGGTGGCGCCGAGGCTGACGGCTGACGGAAGGCCCGCAGCCCCACGGGCTGTGGGGCCACGCGAGCGGCTGCCAAAGAGCTTTCCAACGAGGCACGGCTTTCCCTCCTGGCTCTTCGGGCGTGGGAGCTGTCGCCAGAGATGCGGCCCTACCGGAAAATGCTTCGCAGGCTGGCGCGGCGGCGCCACGTGGTCGCAGGTGTCGCCGAGGCTGACGGCCGCCGGAAAGCCCGCAGCCCCACGGGCTGTGGGGCCACGCGAGCGGTTGCCAAAGAGCTTTCCAACGAGGCACGGCTTTCCGTCCTGGCTCTTCGGGCGTGGGAGCTGTCGCTAGAGCCGCGGTCCTACCGGAAAATGCTTCGCAGGCTGGCACGGCGGCGCTACGTGGGCACTGGTGTCGCCGAGGCTGATGGCCGCCGGAAAGCCCGCAGCCCCACGGGCTATGGGGCCATGCGAGCGGCTGCCAAAGAGCTTTCCAACGAGGCACGGCTTTCCCTCCTGGCTCTTCGGGCGTGGGAGCTGTCGCCACAGCCGCGGCCCTACCGGAAAATGCTTCGCAGGCTGGCGCGGCGGCGCCACATGGGCGCCGGTGTCGCCGAGGCTGACGGCCGCCGGAAAGCCCGCAGCCCCACGGGCTCTGGGGCCACGCGAGCGGCTGCCAAAGAGCTTTCCAAAGAGGCACGGCTTTCCCTCCTGGCTCTTCGGGCGTGGGAGCTGTCGCCAGAGCCGCGGCCCTACCGGAAAATGCTTCGCAGGCTGGCGTGGCGGCGCCACGTGGTCGCAGGTGTCGCCGAGGCTGACGGCCGCCGGAAAGCCCGCAGCCCCACGGGCTGTGGGGCCACGCGAGCGGCTGCCAAAGATCTTTCCAACGAGGCACGGCTTTCTCTCCTGGCTCTTCAGGCGTGGGAGCTGTCTCCAGAGACGCGGCCCTACCGGAAAATGCTTCTCAGGCTGGCGCGGCGGCGCCACGTGGGCACTGGTGTCGCCGAGGCTGACGGCCGCCGGAAAGCCCGCAGCCCCACGGGCTGTGGGGCCACGCGAGCGGCTGCCAAAGAGCTTTCCAACGAGGCACGGCTTTCCCTCCTGGCTCTTCGGGCGTGGGAGCTGTCGCCACAGCCGCGGCCCTACCGGAAAATGCTTCGCAGGCTGGCGCGGCGGCGCCACGTGGGCGCCGGTGGCGCCGAGGCTGACGGCTGCCGGAAGGCCCGCAGCCCCACTGGCTGTGGGGCCACGCGAGCGGCTGCCAAAGAGCTTTCCAACGAGGCACGGCTTTCCCTCCTGGCTCTTCGGGCGTGGGAGCTGTCGCCAGAGATGCGGCCCTACCGGAAAATGCTTCGCAGGCTGGCGCGGCGGCGCCACGTAGTCGCAGGTGTCGCCGAGGCTGACGGCCGCCGGAAAGCCCGCAGCCCCACGGGCTGTGGGGCCACGCGAGCGGTTGCCAAAGAGCTTTCCAACGAGGCACGGCTTTCCCTCCTGGCTCTTCGGGCGTGGGAGCTGTCGCTAGAGCCGCGGTCCTACAGGAAAATGCTTCGCAGGCTGGCACGGCGGCGCCACGTGTGCCCTGGTGTCGCCGAGGCTGACGGCCGCCGGAAAGCCTGCAGCCCCACGGGCTATGGGGCCATGCGAGCGGCTGCCAAAGAGCTTTCCAACGAGGCACGGCTTTCCGTCCTGGCTCTTCGGGCGTGGGAGCTGTCGCCACAGCCGCGGCCCTACCGGAAAATGCTTCGCAGGCTGGCGCGGCGGCGCCACATGGGCGCCGGTGTCGCCGAGGCTGACGGCCGCCGGAAAGCCCGCAGCCCCACGGGCTGTGGGGCCACGCGAGCGGCTGCCAAAGAGCTTTCCAACGAGGCACGGCTTTCCCTCCTGGCTCTTCGGGCGTGGGAGCTGTCGCCAGAGACGCGGCCCTACCGGAAAATGCTTCGCAGGCTGGCACGGCGGCGCCACGTGGTCGCAGGTGTCGCCGAGGCTGACGGCCGCCGGAAAGCCCGCAGCCCCACGGGCTGTGGGGCCACGCGAGCGGCTGCCAAAGAGCTTTCCAACGAGGCACGGCTTTCCCTCCTGGCTCTTCAGGCGTGGGAGCTGTCTCCAGAGACGCGGCCCTACCGGAAAATGCTTCTCAGGCTGGCGCGGCGGCGCCACGTGGGCACTGGTGTCGCCGAGGCTGACGGCCGCCGGAAAGCCCGCAGCCCCACGGGCTGTGGGGCCACGCGAGCGGCTGCCAAAGAGCTTTCCAACGAGGCACGGCTTTCCCTCCTGGCTCTTCGGGCGTGGGAGCTGTCGCCAGAGCCGCGGCCCTACCGGAAAATGCTTCGCAGGCTGGCGCGGCGGCGCCACGTGGGCGCCGGTGGCGCCGAGGCTGACGCCTGCCAGAAGGCCCGCAGCCCCACTGGCTGTGGGGCCACGCGAGCGGCTGCCAAAGAGCTTTCCAACGAGGCACGGCTTTCCCTCCTGGCTCTTCGGGCGTGGGAGCTGTCGCCACAGCCGCGGCCCTACCGGAAAATGCTTCGCAGGCTGGGGCGGCGGTGCCACGTGGGTGCAGGTGTCGCCGAGGCTGACGGCCGCCGGAAAGCCCGCAGCCCCACGGGCTGTGGGGCCACGCGAGCGGCTGCCAAAGAGCTTTCCAATGAGGCACGGCTTTCCCTCCTGGCTCTTCGGGCGTGGGAGCTGTCGCCAGTGACGCGGCCCTACCGGAAAATGCTTCGCAGGCTGGCGCGGCGGCGCCACGTGGGCGCCGGTGGCGCCGAGGCTGACGGCCGCCGGAAAGCCCGCAGCCCCACGGGCTCTGGGGCCACGCGAGCGGCTGCCAAAGAGCTTTCCAAGGAGGCACGGCTTTCCCTCCTGGCTCTTCGGGCGTGGGAGCTGTCGCCACAGCCGCGGCCCTACCGGAAAATGCTTCGCAGGCTGGCGCGGCGGCGCCACGTGGGCGCCGGTTTCGACGAGGCTGACGGCCGACGGAAAGCCCGCAGCCCCACTGGCTGTGGGGCCACGCGAGCGGCTGCCAAAGAGCTTTCCAACGAGGCACGGCTTTCCCTCCTGGCTCTTCGGGCGTGGGAGCTGTCGCCAGAGACGCGGCCCTACCGGAAAATGCTTCGCAGGCTGGCGCGGCGGCGCCACGTGCTCGCAGGTGTCGCCGAGGCTGACGGCCGCCGGAAAGCCCGCAGCCCCACGGGCTCTGGGGCCACGTGAGCGGCTGCCAAAGAGCTTTCCAACGAGGCACGGCTTTCCCTCCTGGCTCTTCGGGCGTGGGAGCTGTCGCCAGAGACGCGGCCCTACCGGAAAATGCTTCGCAGGCTGGTGCGGCGGCGCCACGTGGGCGCAGGTGGCGCCGAGGCTGATGGCCGCCGAAAAGCCCGCAGCCCCACGGGCTGTGGGGCCACGCGAGCGGCTGCCAAAGAGCTTTCCAAGGAGGCACGGCTTTCCCTCCTGGCTCTTCGGGCGTGGGAGCTGTCGCCAGAGACGCGGCCCTACCGGAAAATGCTTCGCAGGCTGGCGCGGCGGCGCCACGTGGGCACTGGTGTCGCCGAGGCTGACGGCCGCCGAAAAGCCCGCAGCCCCACGGGCTGTGGGGCCACGCGAGCGGCTGCCAAAGAGCTTTCCAACGAGGCACGGCTTTCCCTCCTGGCTCTTCGGGCGTGGGAGCTGTCGCCAGAGCCGCGGCCCTACCGGAAAATGCTTCGCAGGCTGGCGCGGCGGCGCCACGTGGGCACTGGTGTCGCCGAGGCTGACGGCCGCCGAAAAGCCCGCAGCCCCACGGGCTGTGGGGCCACGCGAGCGGCTGCCAAAGAGCTTTCCAACGAGGCACGGCTTTCCCTCCTGGCTCTTCGGGCGTGGGAGCTGTCGCCAGAGACGCGGCCCTACCGGAAAATGCTTCGCAGGCTGGCGCGGCGGCGCCACGTGGGCGCCGGTGGCGCCGAGGCTGACGGCCGCCGGAAAGCCCGCAGCCCCACGGGCTCTGGGGCCACGCGAGCGGCTGCCAAAGAGCTTTCCAACGAGGCACGGCTTTCCCTCCTGGCTCTTCGGGCGTGGGAGCTGTCGCCAGAGACGCGGCCCTACTGGAAAATGCTTCGCAGGCTGGCGCGGCGGCGCCACGTGGCCGCAGGTGTCGCCGAGGCTGACGGCCGCCGAGAAGCCCGCAGCCCCACGGGCTGTGGGGCCACGCGAGCGGCTGCCAAAGAGCTTTCCAATGAGGCACGGCTTTCCCTCCTGGCTCTTCGGGCATGGGAGCTGTCGCCAGAGCCGCGGCCCTACCGGAAAATGCTTCGCAGGCTGGCGCGGCGGCGCCACGTGGTCGCAGGTGTCGCCGAGGCTGATGGCCGCCGGAAAGCCCGCAGCCCCACGGGCTGTGGGGCCACTCGAGCAGCTGCCAAAGAGATTTCCAACGAGGCACGGCTTTCCGTCCTGGCTCTTTGGGCGTGGGAGCTGTCGCCAGACCCGCGGCCCTACCGGAAAATGCTTCGCAGGCTGGCGCGGCGGCGCCACGTTGGCACTGTTGTCGCCGAGGCTGACGGCCGCCGGAAAGCCCGCAGCCCCACGGGCTGTGGGGCCACGCGAGCGGCTGCCAAAGAGCTTTCCAACGAGGCACGGCTTTCCCTCCTGGCTCTTCAGGCGTGGGAGCTGTCGCCAGAGCCGCGGCCCTACAGGAAAATGCTTCGCAGGCTGGCGCGGCGGGGCCACGTGTGCCCTGGTGTCGCCGAGGCTGATGGCCGCTGGAAAGCCCGCAGCCCCACGGGCTATGGGCCACGCGAGCGGCTGCCAAAGAGCTTTCCAACGAGGCACGGCTTTCCCTCCTGGCTCTTCGGGCGTGGGAGCTGTCGCCAGAGCCGCGGCCCTACCGGAAAATGCTTCGCAGGCTGGCGCGGCGGCGCCACGTGGGCGCCGGTGTCGCCGAGGCTGATGGCCGCCAGAAAGCCCGCAGCCCCACGGGCTGTGGGGCCACGCGAGCGGCTGCCAAAGAGCTTTCCAATGAGGCACGGCTTTCCCTCCTGGCTCTTCGGGCGTGGGAGCTGTCGCCACAACCGCGGCCCTACCGGAAAATGCTTCGCAGGCTGGCGCGGCGGCGCCACGTGGGCGCCGGTGGCGCCGAGGCTGACGGCCGCCGGAAAGCCCGCAGCCCCACGGGCTCTGGGGCCACGCGAGCGGCTGCCAAAGAGCTTTCCAACGAGGCACGGCTTTCCCTCCTGGCTCTTCGGGCGTGGGAGCTGTCGCCACAGCCGCGGCCCTACCGGAAAATGCTTCGCAGGCTGGCGCGGCGGCGCCACGTGGGCGCCGGTTTTGACGAGGCTGACGGCCGACGGAAAGCCCGCAGCCCCACTGGCTGTGGGGCCACGCGAGCGGCTGCCAAAGAGCTTTCCAACGAGGCACGGCTTTCCCTCCTGGCTCTTCGGGCGTGGGAGCTGTCGCCAGAGACGCGGCCCTACCGGAAAATGCTTCGCAGGCTGGCGCGGCGGCGCCACGTGCTCGCAGGTGTCGCCGAGGCTGACGGCCGCCGGAAAGCCCGCAGCCCCACGGGCTCTGGGGCCACGTGAGCGGCTGCCAAAGAGCTTTCCAACGAGGCATGGCTTTCCCTCCTGGCTCTTCGGGCGTGGGAGCTGTCGCCAGAGACGCGGCCCTACCGGAAAATGCTTCGCAGGCTGGTGCGGCGGCGCCACGTGGGCGCAGGTGGCGCCGAGGCTGACGGCCGCCGGAAAGCCCGCAGCCCCACGGGCTGTGGGGCCACGCGAGCGGCTGCCAAAGAGCTTTCCAAGGAGGCACGGCTTTCCCTCCTGGCTCTTCGGGCGTGGGAGCTGTCGCCAGAGACGCGGCCCTACCGGAAAATGCTTCGCAGGCTGGCGCGGCGGCGCCACGTGGGCGCCGGTGGCGCCGAGGCTGACGGCCGCCGGAAAGCCCGCAGCCCCACGGGCTCTGGGGCCACGCGAGCGGCTGCCAAAGAGCTTTCCAACGAGGCACGGCTTTCCCTCCTGGCTCTTCGGGCGTGGGAGCTGTCGCCAGAGACGCGGCCCTACTGGAAAATGCTTCGCAGGCTGGCGCGGCGGCGCCACGTGGCCGCAGGTGTCGCCGAGGCTGACGGCCGCCGAGAAGCCCGCAGCCCCACGGGCTGTGGGGCCACGCGAGCGGCTGCCAAAGAGCTTTCCAATGAGGCACGGCTTTCCCTCCTGGCTCTTCGGGCATGGGAGCTGTCGCCAGAGCCGCGGCCCTACCGGAAAATGCTTCGCAGGCTGGCGCGGCGGCGCCACGTGTGGTCGCAGGTGTCGCCGAGGCTGATGGCCGCCGGAAAGCCCGCAGCCCCACGGGCTGTGGGGGCCACTCGAGCAGCTGCCAAAGAGATTTCCAACGAGGCACGGCTTTCCGTCCTGGCTCTTTGGGCGTGGGAGCTGTCGCCAGAGCCGCGGCCCTAGCGGAAAATGCTTTCGCAGGCTGGCGCGGGCGGCGCCACGTTGGCACTGTTGTCGCCGAGGCTGACCGGCCGCGCGGAAAGCCCGCAGCCCCACGGGCTGTGGGCCACGCGAGCGGCTGCCAAAGAGCTTTCCAAACGAGGCACGGCTTTCCCTCCTGGCTCTTCGGGCGTGGGAGCTGTCGCCAGAGCCGCGGCCCTACCGGAAAATGCTTCGCAGGCTGGCGCGGCGGGGCCACGTGTGCCCTGGTGTCGCCGAGGCTGATGGCCGCTGGAAAGCCCGCAGCCCCACGGGCTATGGGGCCACGCGAGCGGCTGCCAAAGAGCTTTCAACGAGGCACGGCTTTCCCTCCTGGCTCTTCGGGCGTGGGAGCTGTCGCCAGAGCCGCGGCCCTACCGGAAAATGCTTCGCAGGCTGGCGCGGCGGCGCCACGTGGGCGCCGGTGTCGCCGAGGCTGATGGCCGCCAGAAAGCCCGCAGCCCCACGGGCTGTGGGGCCACGCGAGCGGCTGCCAAAGAGCTTTCCAACGAGGCACGGCTTTCCCCTCCTGGCTCTTCGGGCGTGGGAGCTGTCGCCAGAGCCGCGGCCCTACCGGAAAATGCTTCGCAGGCTGGCGCGGCGGCGCCACGTGGACGCCGGTGTCGCCGAGGCTGACGGCCGCCGAGAAAGCCCGCAGCCCCACGGGCTGTGGGGCCACGTGAGCGGCTGCCAAAGAGCTTTCCAACGAGGCACGGCTTTCCCTCCTGGCTCTTCGGGCGTGGGAGCTGTCGCCAGAGCCACGGCCCCTACCCGGAAAATGCTTCGCAGGCTGGCGCGGCGGCGCCACGTGGTCGCAGGTGTCGCCGAGGCTGACGGCCGCCGGAAAGCCACGCAGCCCCACGCGCTGTGGGGCCACGCGAGCGGCTGCCAAAGAGCTTTCCAACGAGGCACGGCTTTCCCTCCTGGCTCTTCGGGGCGTGGGAGCTGTCGCCAGAGCCGTGGCCCTACCGGAAAATGCTTCGCAGGCTGGCGCAGCGGCGCGGTGTCGCCGAGGCTGACGGCTGCCGGAAAGCCCGCAGCCCCACGGGCTGTGGGGCCACGTGAGCGGCTGCCAAAGAGCTTTCCAAGGAGGCACGGCTTTCCGTCCTGGCTCTTCGGGCGTGGGAGCTGTCGCCAGAGACGCGGCCCTACCGGAAAATGCTTCGCAGGCTGGGGCGGTGGCGCCACGTGGGCGCAGGTGGAGCCGAGGCTGACGGCCGCCGAAAAGCCCGCAGCCCCACGGGCTGTGGGGCCACGCGAGCGGCTGCCAAAGAGCTTTCCAACGAGGCACGGCTTTCCGTCCTGGCTCTTCGGGCGTGGGAGCTGTCGCCAGAGCCGCAGCCCTACCGGAAAATGCTTCGCAGGCTGGCGCGGCGGCGCCACGTGGGCACTGGTGCCGCCGAGGCTGACGGCCGCCGAAAAGCCCGCAGCCCCACGGGCTGTGGGGCCACACGAGCGGCTGCCAAAGAGCTTTCCAACGAGGCACGGCTTTCCCTCCTGGCTCTTCGGGCGTGGGAGCTGTCGCCAGAGACGCGGCCCTACCGGAAAATGCTTCGCAGGCTGGCGCGGCGGCGCCACGTGGTCGCAGGTGTCGCCGAGGCTGACGGCCGCAGGAAAGCCCGCAGCCCCACGGGCTGTGGGGCCACGCGAGCGGCTGCCAAAGAGCTTTCCAACGAGGCACGGCTTTCCCTCCTGGCTCTTCGGGCGTGGGAGCTGTCGCCAGAGCCGCGGCCCTACCGGAAAATGCTTCGCAGGCTGGCGCGGCGGCGCCACGTGGGCGCATCTGTCGCCAAGGCTGACGGCCGCCGGAAAGCCCGCAGCCCCACGGGCTGTGGGGCCACGCGAGCGGCTGCCAAAGAGCTTTCCAACGAGGCACGGCTTTCCCTCCTGGCTCTTCGGGCGTGGGAGCTGTCGCCAGAGACGCGGCCCTACCGGAAAATGCTTCGCAGGCTGGCGCGGCGGCGCCACGTGGGCGCCGGTGTTGCCGAGGCTGACGGCCGCCGGAAAGCCCGCAGCCCCACGGGCTGTGGGGCCACGCGAGCGGCTGCCAAAGAGCTTTCCAAGGAAGCACGGCTTTCCCTCCTGGCTCTTCGGGCGTGGGAGCTGTCGCCAGAGACGCGGCCCTACCGGAAAATGCTTCGCAGGCTGGCGCGGCGGCGCCACGTGGGCACTGGTGTCGCCGAGGCTGACGGCCGCCGAAAAGCCCGCAGCCCCACGGGCTGTGGGGCCACGCGAGCGGCTGCCAAAGAGCTTTCCAACGAGGCACGGCTTTCCCTCCTGGCTCTTCGGGCGTGGGAGCTGTCGCCAGAGCCGCGGCCCTACCGGAAAATGCTTCGCAGGCTGGCGCGGCGGCGCCACGTGGGCACTGGTGTCGCCGAGGCTGACGGCCGCCGAAAAGCCCGCAGCCCCACGGGCTGTGGGGCCACGCGAGCGGCTGCCAAAGAGCTTTCCAACGAGGCACGGCTTTCCCTCCTGGCTCTTCGGGCGTGGGAGCTGTCGCCAGAGACGCGGCCCTACCGGAAAATGCTTCGCAGGCTGGCGCGGCGGCGCCACGTGGGCGCCGGTGGCGCCGAGGCTGACGGCCGCCGGAAAGCCCGCAGCCCCACGGGCTCTGGGGCCACGCGAGCGGCTGCCAAAGAGCTTTCCAACGAGGCACGGCTTTCCCTCCTGGCTCTTCGGGCGTGGGAGCTGTCGCCAGAGACGCGGCCCTACTGGAAAATGCTTCGCAGGCTGGCGCGGCGGCGCCACGTGGCCGCAGGTGTCGCCAGGCTGACGGCCGCCGAGAAGCCCGCAGCCCCACGGGCTGTGGGGCCACGCGAGCGGCTGCCAAAGAGCTTTCCAATGAGGCACGGCTTTCCCTCCTGGCTCTTCGGGCATGGGAGCTGTCGCCAGAGCCGCGGCCCTACCGGAAAATGCTTCGCAGGCTGGCGCGGCGGCGCCACGTGGTCGCAGGTGTCGCCGAGGCTGATGGCCGCCGGAAAGCCCGCAGCCCCACGGGCTGTGGGGCCACTCGAGCAGCTGCCAAAGAGATTTCCAACGAGGCACGGCTTTCCGTCCTGGCTCTTTGGGCGTGGGAGCTGTCGCCAGACCCGCGGCCCTAGCGGAAAATGCTTCGCAGGCTGGCGCAGCGGCGCCACGTTGGCACTGTTGTCGCCGAGGCTGACGGCCGCCGGAAAGCCCGCAGCCCCACGGGCTGTGGGGCCACGCGAGCGGCTGCCAAAGAGCTTTCCAACGAGGCACGGCTTTCCCTCCTGGCTCTTCGGGCGTGGGAGCTGTCGCCAGAGCCGCGGCCCTACAGGAAAATGCTTCGCAGGCTGGCGCGGCGGCGCCACGTGGGCACTGGTGTCGCCGAGGCTGACGGCCGCCGGAAAGCCCGCAGCCCCACGGGCTATGGGGCCACGCGAGCGGCTGCCAAAGAGCTTTCCAACGAGGCACGGCTTTCCCTCCTGGCTCTTCGGGCGTGGGAGCTGTCGCCAGAGCCGCGGCCCTACCGGAAAATGCTTCGCAGGCTGGCGCGGCGGCGCCACGTGGGCGCCGGTGTCGCCGAGGCTGATGGCCGCCAGAAAGCCCGCAGCCCCACGGGCTGTGGGGCCACGCGAGCGGCTGCCAAAGAGCTTTCCAACGAGGCACGGCTTTCCCTCCTGGCTCTTCGGGCGTGGGAGCTGTCGCCAGAGCCGCGGCCCTACCGGAAAATTCTTCGCAGGCTGGCGCAGCGGCGCCACGTGGACGCCGGTGTCGCCGAGGCTGACGGCCGCCGGAAAGCCCGCAGCCCCACGGGCTGTGGGGCCACGTGAGCGGCTGCTAAAGAGCTTTCCAACGAGGCACGGCTTTCCCTCCTGGCTCTTCGGGCGTGGGAGCTGTCGCCAGAGCCACGGCCCTACCGGAAAATGCTTCGCAGGCTGGCGCGGCGGCGCCACGTGGTCGCAGGTGTCGCCGAGGCTGACGGCCGCCGGAAAGCCCGCAGCCCCACGCGCTGTGGGGCCACGCGAGCGGCTGCCAAAGAGCTTTCCAACGAGGCACGGCTTTCCCTCCTGGCTCTTCGGGCGTGGGAGCTGTCGCCAGAGACGCGGCCCTACCGGAAAATGCTTCGCAGGCTGGCGCGGCGGCGCCACGTGGGCGCCGGTGTTGCCGAGGCTGACGGCCGCCGGAAAGCCCGCAGCCCCACGGGCTGTAGGACCACGCGAGCGGCTGCCAAAGAGCTTTCCAACGAGGCACGGCTTTCCCTCCTGGCTCTTCGGGCGTGGGAGCTGTCGCCAGAGCCGCGGCCCTACCGGAAAATACTTCGCAGGCTGGCGCGGCGGCGCCACGTGGGCGCCGGTGGCGCCGAGGCTGACGGCCGCCGGAAAGCCCGCAGCCCCACGGGCTGTGGGGCCACGCGAGCGGCTGCCAAAGAGCTTTCCAACGAGGCACGGCTTTCCCTCCTGGCTCTTCGGGCGTGGGAGCTGTCGCCAGAGACGCGGCCCTACCGAAAATGCTTCGCAGGCTGGCACGGCGGCGCCACGTGGTCGCAGGTGTCGCCGAGGCTGACGGCCGCCGGAAAGCCCGCAGCCCCACGGGCTGTGGGGCCACGCGAGCGGCTGCCAAAGAGCTTTCCAACGAGGCACGGCTTTCCCTCCTGGCTCTTCAGGCGTGGGAGCTGTCGCCAGAGACGCGGCCCTACCGGAAAATGCTTCGCAGGCTGGCGCGGCGGCGCCACGTGGGCACTGGTGTCGCCGAGGCTGACGGCCGCCGAAAGCCCGCAGCCCCACGGGCTGTGGGGCCACGCGAGCGGCTGCCAAAGAGCTTTCCAACGAGGCACGGCTTTCCCTCCTGGCTCTTCGGGCGTGGGAGCTGTCGCCAGAGCCGCGGCCCTACCGGAAAATGCTTCGCAGGCTGGCGCGGCGGCGCCACGTGGGGGCCGGTGTCGCCGAGGCTGACGGCCGCCGGAAAGCCCGCAGCCCCACGGGCTGTGGGGCCACGCGAGCGGCTGCCAAAGAGCTTTCCAACGAGGCACGGCTTTCCCTCCTGGCTCTTCGGGCGTGGGAGCTGTCGCCAGAGACGCGGCCCTACCGGAAAATGCTTCGCAGGCTGGCGCGGCGGCGCCACGTGGGCGCCGGTGTTGCCGAGGCTGACGGCCGCCGGAAAGCCCGCAGCCCCACGGGCTGTAGGACCACGCGAGCGGCTGCCAAAGAGCTTTCCAACGAGGCACGGCTTTCCCTCCTGGCTCTTCGGGCGTGGGAGCTGTCGCCAGAGCCGCGGCCCTACCGCAAAATGCTTCGCAGGCTGGCGCGGCGGCGCCACGTGGGCGCCGGTGGCGCCGAGGCTGACGGCCGCCGGAAAGCCCGCAGCCCCACGGGCCCACGCGAGCGGCTGCCAAAGAGCTTTCCAACGAGGCACGGCTTTCCCTCCTGGCTCTTCGGGCGTGGGAGCTGTCGCCAGAGACGCGGCCCTACCGGAAAATGCTTCGCAGGCTGGCACGGCGGCGCCACGTGGTCGCAGGTGTCGCCGAGGCTGACGGCCGCCGGAAAGCCCGCAGCCCCACGGGCTGTGGGGCCACGCGAGCGGCTGCCAAAGAGCTTTCCAACGAGGCACGGCTTTCCCTCCTGGCTCTTCAGGCGTGGAGCTGTCGCCAGAGACGCGGCCCTACCGGAAAATGCTTCGCAGGCTGGCGCGGCGGCGCCACGTGGGCACTGGTGTCGCCGAGGCTGACGGCCGCCGGAAAGCCCGCAGCCCCACGGGCTGTGGGGCCACGCGAGCGGCTGCCAAAGAGCTTTCCAACGAGGCACGGCTTTCCCTCCTGGCTCTTCGGGCGTGGGAGCTGTCGCCAGAGCCGCGGCCCTACCGGAAAATGCTTCGCAGGCTGGCGCGGCGGCGCCACGTGGGGGCCGGTGTCGCCGAGGCTGACGGCCGCCGGAAAGCCCGCAGCCCCACGGGCTGTGGGGCCACGCGAGCGGCTGCCAAAGAGCTTTCCAACGAGGCACGGCTTTCCCTCCTGGCTCTTCGGGCGTGGGAGCTGTCGCCAGAGCCGCGGCCCTACCGGAAAATGCTTCGCAGGCTGGCGCGGCGACGCCACGTGGGGCCGGTGGCGCCGAGGCTGACGGCCGCCGGAAAGCCCGCAGCCCCACGGGCTGTGGGGCCATGCGCGCGGCTGCCAAGAGCTTTCCAATGAGGCACGGCTTTCCCTCCTGGCTCTTCGGGCGTGGGAGCTGTCGCCAGAGCCGCGGCCCTACCGGAAAATGCTTCGCAGGCTGGCGCGGCGGCGCCACGTGGGCACTAGTGTCGCCGAGGCTGACGGCCGCCGGAAAGCCCGCAGCCCCACGGGCTGTGGGGCCACGCGAGCGGCTGCCAAAGAGCTTTCCAACGAGGCACGGCTTTCCCTCCTGGCTCTTCGGGCGTGGGAGCTGTCGCCAGAGACGCGGCCCTACCGGAAAATGCTTCGCAGGCTGGCGCGGCGGCGCCACGTGGGCGCCGGTGGCGCCGAGGCTGACGGCCGCCGGAATGCCCGCAGCCCCACGGGCTGTGGGGCCACGCGAGCGGCTGCCAAAGAGCTTTCCAACGAGGCACGGCTTTCCCTCCTGGCTCTTCGGGCGTGGGAGCTGTCGCCAGAGACGCGGCCCTACCGGAAAATGCTTCGCAGGCTGGCGCGGCGGCGCCACGTGGGCGCCGGTGGCGCCGAGGCTGACGGCCGCCGGAAAGCCCGCAGCCCCACGGGCTGTGGGGCCACGCGAGCGGCTGCCAAAGAGCTTTCCAACGAGGCACGGCTTTCCCTCCTGGCTCTTCGGGCGTGGGAGCTGTCGCCAGAGACGCGGCCTACTGGAAAATGCTTCGCAGGCTGGCGCGGCGGCGCCACGTGGCCGCAGGTGTCGCCGAGGCTGACGGCCGCCGAGAAGCCCGCAGCCCCACGGGCTGTGGGGCCACGCGAGCGGCTGCCAAAGAGCTTTCCAATGAGGCACGGCTTTCCCTCCTGGCTCTTCGGGCATGGGAGCTGTCGCCAGAGCTCGCGGCCCTACCAGAAAATGCTTCGCAGGCTGGCGCGGCGGCGCCACGTAGGTCGCAGGTGTCGCCGAGGCTGATTGGCCGCCGGAAAGCCCGCAGCCCCACGGGCTGTGGGGCCACTCGAGCAGCTGCCAAAGAGATTTCCAACGAGGCACGCTTTCCGTCCTGGCTCTTTGGGCGTGGGAGCTGTCGCCAGACCGGCGGCCCTACCGGAAAATGCTTCGCAGGCTGGCGCGGCGCCGCACGTTGGCACTGTTGTCGCCGAGGCTGACGGCCGCCGGAAAGCCCGCAGCCCCACGGGCTGTGGGGCCACGCGAGCGGCTGCCAAAGAGCTTTCCAACGAGGCACGGCTTTCCCTCCTGGCTCTTCGGGCGTGGGAGCTGTCGCCAGAGCCGCGGCCCTACAGGAAAATGCTTCGCAGGCTGGCGCGGCGGGGCCACGTGTGCCCTGGTGTCGCCGAGGCTGATGGCCGCTGGAAAGCCCGCAGCCCCACGGGCTATGGGGCCACGCGAGCGGCTGCCAAAGAGCTTTCCAACGAGGCACGGCTTTCCCTCCTGGCTCTTCGGGCGTGGAAGCTGTCGCCAGAGCCGCGGCCCTACCGGAAAATGCTTCGCAGGCTGGCGCAAGGCGGCGCCACGTGGGCGCCGGTGTCGCCGAGGCTGATGGCCGCCAGAAAGCCCGCAGCCCCACTGGCTGTGGGGCCACGCGAGCGGCTGCCAAAGAGCTTTCCAACGAGGCACGGCTTTCCCTCCTGCTCTTCGGGCGTGGGAGCTGTCGCCAGAGCCGCGGCCCTACCGGAAAATGCTTCGCAGGCTGGCGCGGCGGCGCCACGTGGGCGCCGGTGGCGCCGAGGCTGACGGCTGCCAGAAGGCCCGCAGCCCCACGGGCTGTGGGGCACGCGAGCGGCTGCCAAAGAGCTTTCCAACGAGGCACGGCTTTCCCTCCTGGCTCTTCGGGCGTGGGAGCTGTCGCCACAGCCGCGGCCCTACCGGAAAATGCTTCGCAGGCTGGGGCGGCGGTTGCCACGTGGGTGCAGGTGTCGCCGAGGCTGACGGCCGCCGGAAAGCCCGCAGCCCCACGGGCTGTGGGGCCACGCGAGCGGCTGCCAAAGAGCTTTCCAACGAGGCACGGCTTTCCCTCCCTGGCTCTTCGGCGTGGGAGCTGTCGCCAGAGCCGCGGCCCTACCGGAAAATGCTTCGCAGGCTGGCGCGGCGGCGCCACGTGGGCAATGGTGTCGCCGAGGCTGACGGCCGCCGAAAAGCCCGCAGCCCCACGGGCTGTGGGGCCACGCGAGCGGCTGCCAAAGAGCTTTCCAACGAGGCACGGCTTTCCTCCTGGCTCTTCGGGCGTGGGAGCTGTCGCCAGAGACGCGGCCCTACCGGAAAATGCTTCGCAGGCTGGCGCGGCGGCGCCACGTGTTCGCTGGTGGCGCCGAGGCTGACGGCCGCCGGAAAGCCCGCAGCCCCACGGGCTGTGGGGCCACGCGAGCGGCTGCCAAAGAGCTTTCCAACGAGGCACGGCTTTCCCTCCTGGCTCTTCGGGCGTGGGAGCTGTCGCCAGAGACGCGGCCCTACTGGAAAATGCTTCGCAGGCTGGCGCGGGCGGCGCCACGTGGCCGCAGGTGTCGCCGAGGCTGACGGCCGCCGAGAAGCCCGCAGCCCCACGGGCTGTGGGGCCACGCGAGCGGCTGCCAAAGAGCTTTCCAATGAGGCACGGCTTTCCCTCCTGGCTCTTCGGGCATGGGAGCTGTCGCCAGAGCCGCGGCCCCTACCGGAAAATGCTTCGCAGGCTGGCGCGGCGGCGCCACGTGGTCGCAGGTGTCGCCGAGGCTGATGGCCGCCGGAAAGCCCGCAGCCCACGGGCTGTGGGGCACTCGAGCAGCTGCCAAAGAGATTTCCAACGAGGCACGGCTTTCCGTCCTGGCTCTTTGGGCGTGGGAGCTGTCGCCAGACCCGCGGCCCTAGCGGAAAATGCTTCGCAGGCTGGCGCAGCGGCGCCACGTTGGCACTGTTGTCGCCGAGGCTGACGGCCGCCGGAAAGCCCGCAGCCCCACGGGCTGTGGGGCCACGCGAGCGGCTGCCAAAGAGCTTTCCAACGAGGCACGGCTTTCCCTCCTGGCTCTTCGGGCGTGGGAGCTGTCGCCAGAGCCGCGGCCCTACAGGAAAATGCTTCGCAGGCTGGCGCGGCGGGGCCACGTGTGCCCTGGTGTCGCCGAGGCTGATGGCCGCTGGAAAGCCCGCAGCCCCACGGGCTATGGGGCCACGCGAGCGGCTGCCAAAGAGCTTTCCAACGAGGCACGGCTTTCCCTCCTGGCTCTTCGGGCGTGGGAGCTGTCACCAGAGCCGCGGCCCTACCGGAAAATGCTTCGCAGGCTGGCGCGGCGGCGCCACGTGGGCGCCGGTGTCGCCGAGGCTGATGGCCGCCAGAAAGCCCGCAGCCCCACGGGCTGTGGGGCCACGCGAGCGGGCTGCCAAAGAGCTTTCCAACGAGGCACGGCTTTTCCCTCCTGGCTCTTCGGGCGTGGGAGCTGTCGCCAGAGCCGCGGCCCTACCGGAAAATTCTTCGCAGGCTGGCGCAGCGGCGCCACGTTGGACTCCGTGTCGCCGAGGCTGACGCCGCCGGAAAGCCCGCAGCCCACGGGCCTGTGGCCGGAGCCACACTAGCAGAGCTGGGCCCAGAAGAGCTTTCCAACGAGGCACGGCTTTCCCTCCTGGCTCTTCGGGCGTGGGAGCTGTCGCCAGAGCCACAGCCTACCGGAAAATGCTTCGCAGGCTGGCGCGGCGGCGCCACGTGGTCGCAGGTGTCGCCGAGGCTGACGGCCGCCGGAAAGCCCGCAGCCCCACGCGCTGTGGGGCCACGCGAGCGGCTGCCAAAGAGCTTTCCAACGAGGCACGGCTTCCCTCCTGGCTCTTCGGGCGTGGGAGCTGTCGCCAGAGCCGTGGCCCTACTCGGAAAATGCTTCGCAGGCTGGCGCAGCGGCGCCACGTGGGCGCCGGTGTCGCCGAGGCTGACGGCTGCCGGAAAGCCCGCAGCCCCACGGGCTGTGGGGCCACGTGAGCGGCTGCCAAAGAGCTTTCAAGGAGGCAACGGCTTTCCGTCCTGGCTCTTCGGGCGTGGGAGCTGTCGCCAGAGACGCGGCCCTACCGGAAAATGCTTCGCAGGCTGGGGCGGTGGCGCCACGTGGGCGCAGGTGGAGCCGAGGCTGACGGCCGCCGAAAAGCCCGCAGCCCCACGGGCTGTGGGGCCACGCGAGCGGCTGCCAAAGAGCTTTCCAACGAGGCACGGCTTTCCGTCCTGGCTCTTCGGGCGTGGAGCTGTCGCCAGAGCCGCAGCCCTACCGGAAAATGCTTCGCAGGCTGGCGCGGCGGCGCCACGTGGGCACTGGTGCCGCCGAGGCTGACGGCCGCCGAAAAGCCCGCAGCCCCACGGGCTGTGGGGCCACACGAGCGGCTGCCAAAGAGCTTTCAACGAGGCACGGCTTTCCCTCCTGGCTCTTCGGGCTGTGGGAGCTGTCGCCAGAGACGCGGCCCTACCGGAAAATGCTTCGCAGGCTGGCGCGGCGGCGGCCACGTGGTCGCAGGTGTCGCCGAGGCTGACGGCCGCAGGAAAGCCCGCAGCCCCACGGGCTGTGGGGCCACGCGAGCGGCTGCCAAAGAGCTTTCCAACGAGGCACGGCTTTCCCTCCTGGCTCTTCGGGCGTGGGAGCTGTCGCCAGAGACGCGGCCCTACCGGAAAATGCTTCGCAGGGCTCGTCGCGGCGGCGCCACGTGGGCGCATCTGTCGCCAAGGCTGACGGCCGCCGGAAAGCCCGCAGCCCCACGGGCTGTGGGGCCACGCGAAGCGGCTGCCAAAGAGCTTTCCAACGAGGCACGGCTTTCCCTCCTGGCTCTTCGGGCGTGGGAGCTGTCGCCAGAGACGCAGCCTACCGGAAAATGCTTCGCAGGCTGGCGCGGCGGCGCCACGTGGGCGCCGGTGGTTGCCGAGGCTGACGGCCGCCGGAAAGCCCGCAGCCCCACGGGCTGTAGGACCACGCGAGCGGCTGCCAAAGAGCTTTCCAACGAGGCACGGCTTTCCCTCCTGGCTCTTCGGGCGTGGGAGCTGTCTTGCCAGAGCCGCGCCCTACCGGAAAATACTTCGCAGGCTGGCGCGGCGGCGCCACGTGGGCGCCGGTGGCGCCGAGGCTGACGGCCGCCGGAAAGCCCGCAGCCCCACGGGCTGTGGGGCCACGCGAGCGGCTGCCAAAGAGCTTTCCAACGAGGCACGGCTTTCCCTCCTGGCTCTTCGGCGTGGGAGCTGTCGCCAGAGACGCGGCCCTACCGGAAAATGCTTCGCAGGCTGGCACGGCGGCGCCACCGTGGTCGCAGGTGTCGCCGAGGCTGACGGCCGCCGAGAAAGCCCGCAGCCCCACGGGCTGTGGGGCCACGCGAGCGGCTGCCAAAGAGCTTTCCAACGAGGCACGGCTTTCCCTCCTGGCTCTTCAGGCGTGGGAGCTGTCGCCAGAGACGCGGCCCTACCGGAAAATGCTTCGCAGGCTGGCGCGGCGGCGCCACGTGGGCACTGGTGTCGCCGAGGCTGACGGCCGCCGGAAAGCCCGCAGCCCCACGGGCTGTGGGGCCACGCGAGCGGCTGCCAAAAGAGCTTTCCAACGAGGCACGGCTTTCCCTCCTGGCTCTTCGGGCGTGGGAGCTGTCGCCAGAGCCGCGGCCCTACCGGAAAATGCTTCGCAGGCTGGCGCGGCGGCGCCACGTGGGGGCCGGTGTCGCCGAGGCTGACGGCCGCCGGAAAGCCCGCAGCCCCACGGGCTGTGGGGCCACGCGAGCGGACTGCCTAAAGAGCTTTCCAACGAGGCACGGCTTTCCCTCCTGGCTCTTCGGGCGTGGGAGCTGTCGCCAGAGACGCGGCCCCTACGGAAAATGCTTCGCAGGCTGGCGCGGCGGCGCCACGTGAGGCGCCGGTGTTGCCGAGGCTGACGGCCGCCGGAAAGCCCGCAGCCCCACGGGCTGTAGACCACGCGAGCGGCTGCAAAGAGCTTTCCAACGAGGCACGGCTTTCCCTCCTGGCTCTTCGGGCGTGGGAGCTGTCGCCAGAGCCGCGGCCCTACCGGAAAATGCTTCGCAGGCTGGCGCGGCGGCGCCACGTTGGGCGCAAGGTGGCGCCGAGGCTGACGGCCGCCGGAAAGCCCGCAGCCCCACGGGCTGTGGGGCCACGGCGAGCGGCTGCCAAAGAGCTTTCCAACGAGGCACGGCTTTCCCTCCTGCTCTTCGGGCGTGGGAGCTGTCGCCAGAGACGCGGGCCCTACCGGAAAATGCTTCGCAGGCTGGCACGGCGGCGCCCACGTGGTCGCAGGTGTCGCCGAGGCTGACGGCCGCCGGAAAGCCGCAGCCCCACGGGCTGTGGGGCCACGCGAGCGGCTGCCAAAGAGCTTTCCAACGAGGCACGGCTTTCCCTCCTGGCTCTTCAGGCGTGGGAGCTGTCGCCAGAGACGCGGCCACAACCGGAAAAGTGCTTCGCAGGCTGGCGCGGGCGGCGCCACGTGGGCACTGTGTCGCCGAGGCTGACGCGCCGGCCCTGTCCCGCGAGCCCCACGGGCGGGGGGGGCCCGCGGTCTGCCAAGAGCTTTCACGAGGCACGGCTTTCCCTCCTGGCTCTTCGGGCGTGGGAGCTGTCGCCAGAGCCGCGGCCCTACCGGAAAATGCTTCGCAGGCCTGGCGCCGGCGGCGGCCACGTGGGGGCCGAGTGGTCGCCGAGGCTGACGGCCGCCGGAAAGCCCGCAGCCCACGGGTCTGGGGCCACGCGACGCGGCTGCCAAAGAGCTTTCCAACGAGGCACGGCTTTCCCTCCTGGCTCTTCGGGCGTGGGAGCTGTCGCCAGAGCCGCGGCCCTACCGGAAAATGCTTCGCAGGCTGGCGCGGCGGCGCCACGTGGGCGCCGAGGCGCCGAGGCTGACGGCCGCCGGAAAGCCCGCAGCCCCACGGCTGTGGGGCCACGCGAGCGGCTGCCAAAGAGCTTTCCAATGAGGCACGGCTTTCCCTCCTTGCTCTTCGGGCGTGGGAGCTGTCCGCCAGAGCCGCGGCCCTACCGGAAAATGCTTCGCAGGCTGGCGCGGCGGCGCCACGTGGGCACTAGTGGTCGCCGAGGCTGACGGCCGCCGGAAAGCCCGCAGCCCCACGGGCTGTGGGGCCACGCGAGCGGCTGCCAAAGAGCTTTCCAACGAGGCACGCTTTCCCTCCTGGCTCTTCGGGCGTGGGAGCTGTCGCCAGAGACGCGGCCCTACCGAAAATGCTTCGCAGGCTGGCGCTGGCGGCCCACGTGGGCGCCGGTGGCGCCAGAGGCTGACGGCCGCCGGAAAGCCCGCAGCCCCACGGGCTGTGGGGCCACGCAGCGGCTGCCAAAGAGCTTTCCAACGAGGCACGGCTTTCCCTCCTGGCTCTTCGGGCGTGGGAGCTGTCGCCAGAGCCGCGGCCCTACCGGAAATGCTTCGCAGGCTGGCGCGGGCGGCGCACGTGGGCGCCGGTGGCGCCGAGGCTGACGGCCGCCGGAAAGCCCGCAGCCCCACGGGCTCTGGGGCCACGCGGGGCTTGCCAAAGAGCTTTCCAACGAGGC
>NW_026529825.1:0-40743 GCF_028500815.1 Rissa tridactyla | reverse complement strand
TCTATAGGGCAGCCCCCCCGCCCCCCCCAACCCAAATACGCACAAGCTATAGGGCAGCCCCCCAACCCCAGATACACACACTCTATTGGGGCAGCCCCCCAACCCCAGCTATGCACAGTCTGTGGGGCAGCCCCCCCCCACCCCTAGGTACGCACAGTCTATAGGGCAGCCCCCCAACCGCAGCTATGCACACCCCCAAGCAGCATTCCGCCCCCCCCCCAAGTCTTAGCTATGCACACTCCGTGGGGCAGCCCCACAACCCCAGCTTCTGCCCCACAGCGCTGGGGGTTCGGCCCCTCCGTCCGGTGAGGGGGGGGGTGACCCCCATATGTGGGGTGTCCCCTGCCCCCCATCTCGGTGCCTTCCAATAAAGGAGTCTCGGGGTTGCCCCACGGCCGGCTGCGTGGTTGGGGGGCGCTGGGGGGGCCCGGCCAGGCTGCCCGGGGCGGGGGGGAGTCCTCAGGGAATGGTCCTGGGGAGGGGCCACCAAGGGTCCCAACGGCCGGGCCACCAAGTGTCCCCATGGAGTGGTCCCCAGGTGTCCCCAGGTGTCCCCATGGAGAGGTCACCAAGGGTCTCCATGGAGACGTCCCCAGGGTCCCCAGACTCCCCATGGAGATGTCCCCAGGTGTCCCCATGGAGACGTCCCCAAGTGTCCCCATGGAGCGGTCCCCAAGGTCCCTGTGGGGTGGTTCCCAGGTGTCCCCATGGAGATGTCCCCAAGCTCCCCAAGCTTCCCATGAAGATGTCCCCAGGTGTCCCCATGGAGACGTCACCAAGGGTCCCCATGGAGATGTCCCCAAGGTCCCCAGGCTCCCCATGGAGATGTCCCCAGGTGTCCCCATGGAGTGGTCACCAAGGGTCCCCATGGAGATGTCCCCAAGGTCCCCAGGCTCCCCATGGAGATGTCCCCAGGTGTCCCCATGGAGTGGTCACCAAGGGTCCCCATGGAGAGGTCACCAAGGGTCTCCATGGAGACGTCCCCAAGGTCCCCAGGCTCCCCATGGAGATGTCCCCAGGTGTCCCCATGGAGATGTCCCCAGGTGTCCCCATGGAGCGGTCCCCAAGGTCCCTGTGGGGTGGTCCCCAGGTGTCCCCACAGAGATGTCCCCAAGGTCCCCAAGCTCCCCATGAAGATGTCCCCAGGTGTCCCCATGGAGTGGTCACCAAGGGTCCCCATGGAGATGTCCCCAAGCTCCCCATGAAGATGTCCCCGGGTGTCCCCATGGAGAGGTCACCAAGGGTCTCCATGGAGAGGTCCCCAAGCTCCCCATGAAGGTGTCCCCAGGTGTCCCCATGGAGATGTCCCCAGGTGTTTCCATGGAGAGGTCCCCAAGGTCCCCAAGGAAGGAGGATCCGGGGAACTCCAGGCCGGTCAGTCTGACCTCGGTGCCTGGGAAGGTCATGGAGCAGATCCTCCTCAGTGCCATTACACGGCACGTGCAGGAGAACAGGGTGCTCAGGCCCAGTCAGCATGGGTTTGTGAAGGGCAGGTGGTGCCTATCAAACCTGATCTCCTTCTATGATAAGGTGACCCACTTGGTGGATGAGGGAGAAGCTGTGGGTGTTGTCTACTGGGAGTTTTGCAAAGCTTTTGACACTGTTTCCCACAGCATTCTCCTGGAGAAACTGGCTGCTCATGGCCTGGACGGGTGTACTCTTTGCTGGGTAAAAAACTGGCTGGATGGCCGTGCCCAGAGAGTGGTGGTCAATGGAGTTCAATCCGGTTGGTGTCCGGTCACAAGTGGTGTCCCCCAGGGCTCGGTGCTGGGGCCGGTTCTCTTTAATATCTTTATCAAGGATCTGGATGAGGGGATCGAATGCACCCTCAGTAAGTTCGCAGATGACACTAAACTGGGCGGGCGTGTTGATCTGCTTGAGGGTAGGTTGGCTCTGCAGAGGGATCTGGACAGGCTGGACCGATGGGCTGAGGCCAATGGTATGAGGTTCAACAAGGCCAAGTGCCGGGTCCTGCACTTGGGTCACAACAACCCCATGCAGCGCTACAGGACTGGGGCAGAGTGGCTCGAAAGCAGCCCGGCAGAAAAGGACCTGGGGGTGTTGGTTGACAGCTGGCTGAATATGAGCCAGCAGTGTGCCCAGGTGGCCAAGAAGGCCAACAGCATCCTGGCCTGTATCAGGAATAGTGTGGTGAGGAGGACTAGGGAAGTGATCGTCCCCCTGTACTCGGCACTGGTGAGGCCCCACCTCGAGTACTGCGTTCAGTTTTGGGCCCCTTGCTACAAGAGGGACATTGAGGTGTTGGAGCGTGTCCAGAGAAGGGCTACAAAGCTGGTGAGGGGTCTGGAGGACAAACCTTATGAAGAACGACTGAGGGAGCTGGGGTTGTTTAGCCTGGAGAAGAGGAGGCTGAGGGGAGACCTCATCACCCTCTACAACTACCTGAAAGGAGGTTGTAGAGAGATGGGGGCTGACCTCTTCTCCCTGGTGACAAGTGATAGGATGAGAGGAAACGGGTTCAAGTTACGTCAGGGGAGGTTTAGATTGGATATTAGGAAACATTTTTTCACTGAAAGGGTTATTAAACATTGGAACAGGCTGCCCAGGGAGGTGGTGGAGTCACCATCCCTGGAGGTGTTTAAACAAAGGGTGGATGGGGCACTTGGGGACATGGTTTAGAAGTGGCTTTTGTCAGGGTAGTTAAAGGTTGGACTCGATGATCTTGAAGGTCCCTCCCAACCTCAGCCATTCTCTGACTCTGCGATTCTAAGGTCCCTGTGGGGCCGTCCCCAAGGGTCCCCATGGAGATGTCCCCAAGGGTCCCCATGGAGTGGTCCCCAAGGGTCCCCACGGGGCAGTCCTCAAGTGTCCCCGTGGGATGGTCCCCAAGGTCCCCGTGGAGAAGTCCCCAAGGAGGATCCCCACAGAGTGGTCACTGAGGGTCCCCAAGTGTCCCCACAGAGCCGGCGCCAAGGGCCCCATAGACCATGGCAGGGACATGGTGGCACCAGGACATGGGGACACGGTGGCACGGGGACATGGTGGCACGGGGATGCGGTGGTGCAGGGACATGGGGACATGGTGGCGCAGGGACATGGTGGCGCAGGGACATGGGGACATGGTGGTGCAGGGATGTGGTGGCACAGGGACATGGGGACATGGTGGCGCGGGGACATGGTGGCACGGGGACGCGGTGGCACAGGGACATGGGGACACGGTGGCGCGAGGACATGGTGGCACAGGGACATGGTGGCACGGGGACGCAGTGGCACAGGGACATGGGGACACGGTGGTGCAGGGACATGGGGATGTGGTGGCACAGGGATGTGGTGGCACAGGGACATGGGGACATGGTGGCGCAGGGACATGGGGACATGGTGGTGCAGGGATGTGGTGGCACAGGCACATGGGGACACGGTGGCACAGGGACATGGGGACATGGTGGCGCGGGGACATGGTGGCACGGGGACGCGGTGGCACAGGGACATGGGGACATGGTGGTGCAGGGACATGGGGATGTGGTGGCACAGGGATGTGGTGGCACGGGGACATGGGGACATGGTGGCGCAGGGACATGGGGACACGGTGGCACGGGGACGCGGTGGCACAGGTCACCCACACCCCGCTGCGCTCCGGGCCTTTATTTCACTCCCGTTGCTAAAGCCGCGGCTGGCACCAGTGCCACCAGGGCCACCAGGGCCACCAGTGCCACCAGTCCCACCAGGGCCACCAGGGCCACCAGTGCCAGGCCAGTGATGGACCAGTGCTGGACCAGTGCCAGAACACTGCCCAACTGCTGCTGGCCCGGTGCCGGCCTGGTGGTGGCCCAGTGCCGGCCTGGTGGTGGCCCAGTGCTGGCCTGGTGGTGGCCCGGTGCCGGACTGGTGGTGGCCCAGTGCCGGCCTGGTGGTGGCCCAGTGCCAGCGTGGTGGTGGCCCAGTGCTGGCCTGGTGGTGGCCTGGTGCTGGACTGGTGGTGGCCCGGTGCTGGACTGGTGGTGGCCCAGTGCCGGCCTGGTGGTGGCCCGGTGCCGGCGTGGTGGTGGCCCAGTGCTGGCCTGGTGGTGGCCCAGTGCCAGCGTGGTGGTGGCCCAGTGCCGGCCTGGTGGTGGCCCGGTGCCGGCGTGGTGGTGGCCCAGTGCTGGCCTGGTGGTGGCCCAGTGCCAGCGTGGTGGTGGCCCGGTGCCGGCCTGGTGGTGGCCCGGTGCCGGAGCAGCGCCGCAGCGCCTGGCTCAGGGGCCCGCGGGGGCCACGCGGAGGCGCAGGGCCACGGGCAAGTGGTCGGAGAGGGTGGCCAGCTGGGTGACGAAGGAGACGGCCACCACCTCCTGCCGGAGAGGGGCCGTCAGGGCGGGGGACACGCCGGGGGGGGGGGGGGGGGGAACGACACACCCGGGGGGGCCGGGGGACACCGGGACTCACCGTGCGCAGGGGGGGGTCCCCGGGGGGCTGGCGGAACAGGACGTAGTCCAGGCGCCGGCCGTGCCAGGGGCCGGGGGCCAGCGGGGCGGGCTGGCCACTGGCCAGGATGGGGCCCGCCAGGTAACGCTGCCGCCCCCCCGGCTGAGAGAGCGTCCTGCGGAGGGGACACGGGGACATGGGGACACGGGGGGCACGGGGACACGGGGACATGGGGGCATGGGGACACAGGGGCACCGGGACACGGGGACATGGTGGCATGGGGACATGGGGACATGGGGACACGGGGACACAGGGACATGGGGACAAGGGGACACAGGGGCACAGGGACATGGGGACATGGTGGCATGGGGACATGGGGACATGGGGACATGGAGACATGATGGCATGGGGCATGGGGACACGGTGGCACAGGGACACGGTGGCATGGGGACACGGGGACATGGGGACACGGGGACACGGGGACACAGGGACATGGGGACAAGGGGACACAGGGGCACAGGGACATGGGGACATGGTGGCATGGGGACATGGGGACATGGGGACATGGAGACATGATGGCATGGGGCATGGGGACACGGCGGCACAGGGACACGGTGGCATGGGGACACGGGGACACAGGGGCACCGGGACGTGGGGACATGGTGGCACGGGGACATTGTGGCATGGGGACATGGGGACATGCAGGGGCATAGGGAGAGAGTGGCATGGGGACAAAGGGACATGGGGGCATGGGGACACGGTGGCACGGGGACATGGCACAGGGACATGGTGGCATGGGGACACAGGGACATGGTGGCATGAGGACACGGTGGCATGAGGACATGAGGACACAGTGGCACAGGGACACGGTGGCACAGGGACATGGTGGTACAGGGACATGGGGACATGGTGGCTCGGGGACATGGTGGCTCAGGGACACAGCGGCACAGGAACACAGCGGCAGGGGACATGGTGGCATGGAACCACGGTGGCATGGGGACACAGTGACACAGGGACACAGGGACATGGTGGCATGGGGACACGGTGGCACAAGGACACGGTGGCTCAGGGATGTGGTGACACGGGGATGTGGGGACATGGGGAAGCCGTGGCACAAGGACATGGGGACACGGGGACACGGGGAGGCGGTGGCATGGGCGTGGGGTGGTACGGGGACGCGGTGGCACAGGGACACAGTGGCTTGGGGACGCGGTGGCACAGGGACACGGTGGCACAGGGACATGGTGGCATGGGGATGCGGTGACGTGGGGACGCAGTGGCACGGGGATGGGGTGACACGGGGACGTGGTGACATGGGGACGTGGTGACAGAGGGATGGGGTGACATGGGGACACAGTGGATCAGGGATGCGGTGACACAGGGATGGGGTGACACGGAGAAGCCGTGGCACACGGATATGGGGACATGGTGACACGGGGATGGGGTGACACGGGGATGGGGTGACACGGGGATGGGGTGACATGGGGACACGGTGGCGCGGGGACGTGGTGACACGGGGAGCCGGTGGCACACGGACATGGGGACACGGTGACACGGGGAGGCGTGGGGACGTGGTGACGCAGGGTCAGGTGCCTTGGCTGGAGCGTCCCCCGTCCCCCCCCGGGGCTGGGGGTGGCCTTTCCCCAGGGCTGCGTGTGTGTCCCCCCCGTGTCCCCACCCCTGTCACCTCTTCATCTTCTCGGGGGTGGACACGGGCTCCTCGTAGATCCTCAGGTGGTCGAGGAGGGTCCCTGCGCGCGGGGACGGGGACGGGGACGGGGACGGCCATCAGCGGGACCCCCGCCACCCGCCCGGGCCGCGCGTCCCCTCCCTTGGGGACACGGGGTGACGCGGGGAGGGGGACGAGGTCCCACCTATGGCCCAGGGCTCCTCCTGCCCCGGCGCCCGGCGGCAGGGGTCGCGGTACGCCTCGAACAGCCGGTGCCGCTGGGTGGGCTCGTCACCTGCGGGCGAGACGGGGACGCGTCACCCCCCCCTGCTCCCCCCCAAAAAAACCCGCCCGTGTCCCCCCCGTCCCCGTCCCCGTCCCCGGACCTGGGGAGCAGTTGTCGAAGTTGAGGTCCCCGCAGAAGACGTCGAAGGCCACCACGTCCCCGCGCTGCTCCTGCTCCTCCCGGAAGAGCCGCAGCCACCCCAGTGCCAGCGTCAGCTGCGCCTCGCGGATGCGGCCGTCGCCTGCGGCGGGGAGAGGCGGGGAGGGGGGGGGACACACGACACACATGGCGACACGCAACGCGGCGTCACCGGCCGCCGCTTCGTCACCGGGACGGACACCCCCCCCCCCCAACCGCCACCGCCGCCACCACCGCGTTGTCCCCGCGGCGTCCCCTCACCTGCGGGCGCCTGCAGGTGGGTGCAGCCGAGGTAGCCCACCACCCTGCGTCCCCGCGCCGAGCCCAGCAGCACCTGGGGGGACACACACACACACCCCCCCCGCCTTCAGCGGCACCATCCGGCGACACCGGCGTCACCGGCGGCCGGGGTCCCCCTCACCTGGGCAACCAGCAGCCCCTTGGCGGCCAGCGCGTCCTCGCGGGCGCCATTGGGGAAGCCGTGGTAGCGGGCGGCCAGCAGCGGGTAGCGACTGGCCAGCAGTAGCCCGCTGTCGAGCAGCTTCAGCGCCCCCCCCCCGCAGCCCCCGGCCGCCCACCCCCCACAGCAGGTGGGGGAAGGTGCCGGACAGGCGCCGGCGCAGGATGGCGGCGGCGCCGGCGTCGAACACCTCCTGCAGGCACACGAAGTCGGCGTCGGACGGGAAGCGCTCGGCCAGCGACGCCGCCGGCTCGGCCACCGTCGGCTCGGTCGTCACCGGCTCGGTCTCCACCTCCACCGTCACGCTGCCGGGGGGGTCGCGGGGCGGCGCAGAGGGTCCCGCCGTAGCTGCTGGCCTGCCCGTGCCGCGGTTCCACCAGGCCGGCGCGGTGGCCGCGGTGGGGGCGCGGCGAGGCCGGGGCGAGGCGGCGGGCGATGGCGGCGGCGCGACGCGGCGTCTGGCCCAGGTTGCTGAACTTGGCCAGGCCGCTGGGCAGCAGGCAGAGGTTGGCGGTGAGGAAGGTGAAGGTCCGGCGCTGCCGAAGCTCCCACGGCTCCGCCGGCGCCGTGCCGGCCGTGTACTGGTAGACGAAGGGCCGCCGCGTGGCCTGCACCGGTAGCCACAGCAGTAGCCCCAGTGCGGCCAAGGGCAAGGTGAGCAGCAGCAGCGCGGCGTACGCCGGCGCCGCCACGGCCCTCGCGGCGCAGCCGCAGCACCGCCACCGGCCCCGCTCCGCCGTCGTCGGCCGCAGGTCCAGGAGCCCGTTGACGGCCCAGACGCTGGGGGCAAGTAGCCCCCAGGCCAGGGAGTCCAGGGCCGCCAGCGCCCGGCTGGGGAAGGGGGACTCCGGCAGCAGCATGGCGGGGGGGGGCCGGCAGGGGGCTGAGGGGGACAGTGACGTCCCCCTGCTCCTGCCCGGGGGCTTCGGCGACGCCGGTGGCACCTGCGGGAGAGAGAGACCCCCCCAGTTAGGGGTGACGGGACCCCCCCGGTTGGGAGTGAAGGGACCCCCCCAATTAGGGGTGACAGGGGTAGAACCCCCCCTGGACCCCCCCAATTAGGGGTGATGGGGGTGGGACCCCCCCACTTGGGGGTGACGGGGTGGGACCCCCCCAGTTAGGGGTGACGGGACCCCCCCAGTTAGGGGTGAGGGGGGTGGGACCCCCTGACCCCCCCCCGGCTGCGTCCCGGCCGAGCTGCCACCGTGGGAACGCGCGTCCCCGGCAGGTTCCCACGCATCCCACGCGTCCCCGGGCTCGGTGACGGCGGCGCGGCCGGGCCACCCGCGGGCTGCGGCGGGGCTGGGGGGGGGTGGCACAGCCGAAGCGGGGCCACTGGCCCCCTCCGCGGCGTCCCCGGGACCCCCGAAGCCACCTCGGGTGGGCGCAATGTGGGGGGACACCCCAGAGCGGTGCCCGGTGGCATCTCCCCGCCGACGCCGCCGGCCCCTTCGGTGGCCACGGCTCAAACCACCCTCGCCCCCGCGCCGGCTACTGTCCCCCCTGCCGTGGCTACTCACGTCCGTGCCGCCCCACAGCCCCCCCGCTCACCTTCCCGCGGGGCTCGGGGGGTCAGGGGGCGCCGTGCCACCGCGTCGCCGTCCCCGGAGCTGTGCCGGTGGCCGGCGCGGCGCGCGGCTGGGCCGTGGCCAGCCCCAGCCCGGGGAGGCCGTGACCGGCCGGCCTGGCCCGACGGGTTCCCCCGGCTCCTGCCCCGACACCTCACCCCGCGTCACCCCCGGCCCCTGCGGCCGCTGACGCCCGCCTGAGTCGGCAGCGCCAACGCCGCCAGACGGCCCCCGCCAGCGCCGGGCACTGGGGGCACTGGGGACACTGGGGGAACTGGGGCCACTGGGGGCACTGGGGGGCTGGGGGCACTGGGGACACTGTGGGGCTGGGGGCACTGGGGGAACTGGGGCCACTGGGGGCACTGGGGGGCTGGGGGCACTGGGGGAACTGGGGCCACTGGGGCCACTGGGGGGCTGGGGATAGTGGGGACGCTGGGGGCACTGGGGACAGTGGGGGCACTGGGGGCTCTGGGGACACTGGGGACAGTGGGGGTGCTGGGGGTGCCGGTGTCACTGGGGGCACTGGGGACAGTGGGGATAGTGGGGTGCTGGGGTCACTGGAGTCACTGGGGTCACTGGGGTCACTGGGGGCTTTGGGGGACACTGGGGACAGTGGGGATAGTGGGGTGCGGGGGACACTGGGGGCACTGGGGACGCTGGGGTCAGTGGGGGCACTGGGGGCACTGGGGGGTGCTGGGGACACTGGGGACATTGGGGACTTTGGGGGGCACCGGGGGACACTGGGGATAGCGGGGGACACTGGGAATGGTGGGGTCACTGGGGTCAATGGGGTTGCTGGGGTCACCGGGGACGGTGGGGGTCACTGGGGACCGCTGGGGGGTGCTGGGGTCGTGGGGGTCACTGGGGACACCGGGGTCACTGGGGTCACCTGGGGTGGTGGGGTCATGGGGGTCATGGGGGTCCCTGGGGTCACCGGGGGCACTTGGCCGGGGGTCCCGCGCTCCCCCCACTGTGGGGCTGCCCCACACTCGCCCACGGCCCCGGAGCCTGGGCTGTGGCTGCTGCGGCGCCGGCCGTGGCACCGGGAGCCGCGGGGGGCCGTGTCCCCTCCCGCCACGGGGGTCCCCCGGGCAGGACCCCCCGCTCCAGGTCCCGGCGTGGGGCTGCGGGGCCGGATCCCGGCACGTGCCGGGGCGGCCGGGGGTGACTCAGTCCCAGGTCCCGGCACATCCCGGCCGCGCCGGCATCCCGGACTCCCACGGGATGGCAATTTGCCGTCACGGGAGCGTGAGTGTGCGGGGCCCGGCTGGGAGCGGCACCGTGGCCCTCACCCGGCGCGGGGTTGGTGCCGGTGGCTGCCGTGCGGCCGTGCCGGCAACGCCGGTGGGCTCTGCCGTGGTGGCGGTGGCAGCCGCAGGGCTCTCGTCGGGCGGCGTGGCATCGTGCCCGCGGTGCCGGCAGCGCCGTTGCCCCACCGTGCTGGCACCGGTGTTGGGAAATGCCCCGCGGTGTTGGCAGCACCAACAGGCATTACCCGGCGGCGCCGGAGGCCCTGGCGCGTCCCACCGGGCCCCGAGGGCCGTGTTTGCCCAGCGGCCGGCTCGGCAGGGTGCGGCGGCCGAGCCCTCCCCGTGGCTGGGCGCTGCCTGTGCCGCGCTGAACGGCTCGGCACGGCCGTCAGTGGCCGGGGGGCCAGCGGCACCGTGACCTGAGGGTCCCCGAGCCCCCCTGTGCTGGCTCCCTGCCCGGTGCCGGTTCCCTGCCCGGTGCCACCCCACCAGCACCGGTCCCCGGTGCCACCACCGCGTCCCCCGTCGCCCCCCCGCTCACCTTCTGGCCCCGCGGCGCTGGGGGCCATCGCCAACGGCACCAACGCCTCCCCGGGGGGGCCGGCACCGCCGCCACCGCCGTCAGCTCACGGCCACCGTCCGCCGGGGGTTACCGATTCCTCACCACGCCGGGGGGCTCGGCACGCCGTGGGGCCGGCAACGCTGCGGCCGGCAGCTCAACAGGTCACAAACATCCGCTCGCCACCGGGCCGGACCGGGCTGTAATTAGCCGTGGCCTCGGCCGTGCCCGGTTGCCACCCGCCCCGCGCCGGCCGCATTCCAGCCGCAGGTGCGTGGCAAACAACTGCCGGCTGCCGCCAGCCCCGGTAGCCCCCCCGGTAGCCCCCCGGTGCCAGGCCGGGTGCCCCGGGGGAGCCGCGGTGGCCCAGCGGCACCTTGCCCGGCCGGTGAACGCCCGCGGGGCCGGTTCCTGGGGCATTAACCCTTCGGCTGCCGCCTCCCGCCGCGGTCGTGCCGGGGGTGGGGGGGGGGCTGCCGGCCCGCGCCGGGGGTCGGTGAGGATGAGGAGGGGAAGGTGGAGCGGGGACGCGGGGGGGTCGCGGCCACCTGCGCTGCCGGGACATGCCGCGGTGACGCCGGAGAAGGGGGGGGAGGACCCTGGTGGGGATGGGGGTGCGCGGGGACCCCCAAACCTCCCCCTCCCCCCTCCCAGCACCTCCCCCCCCCCGGCTCAGGGACACTTTGCCCATGTCACCGCCGTCACCTTCCGGCTGTGCCGCTGCCGGGGGGGGACACACCGCAGCACCTCTGGCGCCACTGACCCCCCCCAGTCCTGCGCAGACCCCAGCAGGGGGGTCCACGCTGCCGTTCCCCCCCCCCACACACCTACCCGGGTGCTGCCGTGGGCCCCCACCCGCGGGGCACCGGCTCTGCCAGCGCAGTGTGGCGCGGCGCGGTGCGGCCGGTGGTTTCCCTTTATGGCAGTTGGCCCCGAACGGCTCCGTTTCCTGCTGCCGCTTCCCCTTCCCCCCCCCCGGACATTGCCAGGGGCCCCCCCGGCACCCCCAGGGCCCCCCCGGCGCGGGGTCCCCCTTCGCCGAATCCCCCAGCGCTGACCCCTCCGTGGCACCCCCCGGCACCCCCCGCTGCGAGGGTCCCGGCAGCCACGGTGCGACCCCCGCCGAGGCCCCGATGGTGGGGTGACGGAGGGGGGGACACCGGTGGCACGTCCCGGTGTCGTGGTTTGGGCTCCGTTCCCCCCCCGGTGGCTCCCCCCGCGGCAGCACCGCCGGCGTCCCCGACTCTCGCTTCCGCATCCCAGGGGATTTCCCCGGACCGGGGAACGAAAGGAAAAGCACCGCGGCCTCCGCCGCCGCGTCACCCCCGCCACCGGGTCACCCCCTCCCCCACCGCGTCACCCCCGCCGTCACCCTCACCGGGCGTCCCCCGAGCCGCCGCAGGCGCGGTGACAGCGGGGTGGGGACAGCAGGCGAAGGTCAGGGAGATGGAGCGGGTGGGGAGGGTCGCAAAATCGGGGAATTCGGCGCTGCCGTGGGGCGGTTGGACCCACGGTGGCCCCGAGAAGCTGTGGCTGCCCCATCCCTGGGGGGGTTCAAGGCCAGGTTGGACGGGGCTCGGAGCCACCTGGGCTGGTGGGAGGTGTCCCTGCCCAGGGCAGGGGGTGGCACTGGGTGGCCTTTAAGGTCCCTTCCCACCCAAACCATTCTGTGATTCTATGGATCACTGAGGTTGGAAGGGACCTTTCAGACCATGGAGTCCAACCATCCGCCCAGCGCTGCCAAACCCACCGCTACCCCCGCGTCCCTCAGCGCCGCGTCTGCCCGGCTTTTCCATCCCTCCGGGGATGGCGACTCCCCCGCTGCCCTGGGCAGCCTCTTCCAACGCCCGACAACCCTTTCCATGAAGGAATTTTCCCCGATATCCATCCTAAACCTGCCCTGGCGCAACTGGAGGCCGTTCCCTCTTGTCCCGTGGCCTGTTCCTTGGGAGAAGAGCCCGACCCCCCCTGGCTGCCCCCTCCTTTCAGGGAGCTGCAGAGAGCGAGAAGGTCTCCCCTCGGCCCCCTTTTCCCCAGGCTGAACACCCCCAGCTCCCTCAGCCGCTCCTCACAAGTTCTCCAGACCCTTCTCCTCCTTCTCCAGCCCCCTCGCCACCTCCGTTGCCCTTCTCCGGACCCGTTCCGGCACCTCCACGTCCCCCCTGTCCCGAGGGGACCGTCTGTCACCCAGCAGAGCGTGCGCCCACCCACGCCGTGACCAACCAGCGTCTCCAGGAGGATGCTGTGGGACACGGCGTTTATTGCGTGGCGTGGGGTCCGGTGCCGGTGCGGGGTCCAGTGCCGGTGTGGGGTCCGGTGCCGGTGCCAGCGCCGGCCGTGGAAATCCCGTCACCAGAGGAAGAGGGGCTGCCCGTCCTCCCTCGCCAGCTCCTCCAGGCAATCCAGCAGCACCATCACGTCCAGCTGCGCCGGCGGCGGCACCGTCTCGGTCACCACGCGGCGCAGGAAGGCCGGGCTGTGGTAGGGGCGCGCGTCGGGGCCGGGGGGCTGGGGCAGGACGCCGTAGGTGTTCACCAAGGACTCGGCGAAGGCCGGGTGCGCCGAGGGGCTGTAGCCCAGCGCCCGCAGCCGCCCCATCACGGCCACGTAGCGCCGGGCGGCGTCGGCGCAGCGCTGCTCGTCGAAGGGCCCCGGCACCGTGCCCAGGGCGGTCTGGGGGGGGCGGAGGCAGGGAGACACGTCAGGGTCACCCCCCGGCTCTGTCACCCACCGTGGCGCCGGCGGCGCGGGCGCCGACCTACCGCCATGATCTTCTCGGGGATGTTGGCGACGGTGAAGCCGTAGAGGTGGCGGCGGTCGGGGAAGACGGCGGCCAGGATGCGGCGGTCCAGCTGGAAGGCGATCTCCCCCACCAGCGGCTCCCCCCCGGCTGCCGGCACACGCCGCCGTCGGGAGCTCGGCGCCACCCCCCCCGCGGGGACGTCGCCCCGGCTGCCCACCCGCTCCCCCCCGTGGCACCCCCACGTCCCCCCGTGTCCCCCCAGCGTCTGCCCGGCTGCCCCCGGCGTCTCCCTGTGCCCCCACCAACACCGTCCCGTGTCCCCCCAACAGCTCCTCGTGTCCCCAGCCTCCCCCCATGTCCCCACCAACATGTCCCCATGTCCCCCCAACACCGTCCCGTGTTCCCCCAACATCATCCCGTGTCCCCAATGGCTCCTCATATCCCCAACCTCCCCCCACGTCCCCACCGACATGTCCCCATGTCTCCCCATCGTCCCATGTCTCCCCAACACCTCCTCGTGTCCCCAACCTTTCCCAATGTCCCCACCGACATGTCCCCATGTCCCCCCAACATGGTCCCGTGTCCCCCCAACAGCTCCTGGTGTCCCCAACCTCTCCCCGTGTCCCCACCGACACGTCCCCATGTCACCCCAACATCGTCCTGTGTCCCCCCAACCCCCCCCCACGCCCCCCCAACCTCTCCTCGTGTCCCCCCGACATCTCCCCGTGTCCCCATGGACGTCTCCCCGTGTCCCCACCAAGACGTCCCCACGTGTCCCCCCCCTCTCCCCGTGCCCCCCACCACCCCGGGGTCGCGGCTGAGCCTCGCTGCTGCTGCTGGCCCCGCAGGAGGGGTTTGCGGGTGCCGGCGGTGCCGGTTGTGCCGGGCAGAGACTCGCTTGCGCCCATTTTACAGGGCGGGAATGCCAGCGCGCTGCTTTTCCCCGTGCGGAGATGCCGGCGTGCCGGCTCTGCCGGGCAGAAACGCTGGTGTGCCAGCTTTGCCGGCGCCAACGCTCACGGTGCCGCGGCATCCCCGGGGTGGCTGCTGCTCCCCGGCACGGGGTGGCCGGAGCCGCTCACCCAGGACCCCCCTGTCCCCCCACCCCAGCCACGGAGCTGGCGCTGGGCACGCAGCACCCGGGGGGGCACCGGCAGCGCCGCGGCCGGCCCTCACCTCGCCAGCTGGAGGGCTCCCGGGCGCAGGCCAGCCGGTGGGCATCGCGGGCCACCTTCGGCCAGGGCTCGGGGCGCTGGGCCACCGGCACCCGCAGGTCCAGCGGCTGCGTCCCGGAGCCCGGGCGAGGAGGGTCCGACACCCAGAGGTGGGAGGCGCCGGGGTCCGGAGCCGGGGAGTCCCGGCGCGGCTCCGGGGACAGCCAGTGGCCGGGGGGGCAACTGGCAGAGCGGAAGCGGTCGATGGGGCAGGAGAAGCTGCGGCCGTCGGGGCCGGGGCTGCCGCGACCCGTCACCGGGAGGCCTGGAGGGACGGGAATGTCGGGATGGGTCCCTGGGGGCTGGGACGGGATGGGGTGGGGATGGGATGGGATGGGATGGGATAAGGATGGGATGGGATGGGATGGGGATGGGAATGGGGATGGGATAAGGATGGGATGGGATGGGGATGGGAATGGGGATGGGATGGGATGGGATAAGGATGGGATGGGATGGGATGGGATGGGATGGGATAAGGATGGGATGGGATAGGATGGGATGGGGATGGGATGGGATAAGGATGGGATGGGATGGGATGGGATGGGGATGGGATGGGATGGGATGGGATGGGATAAGGATGGGATGGGATGGGATGGGATGGGGATGGGATGGGATAAGGATGGGATGGGATGGGATGGGATGGGGATGGGGCTGGGGCTGGGGATGGGGATGGGATGGGATGGGATGGGATGGGATGGGATGGGGATGGGGCTGGGGATGGGATGGGATGGGATGGGATGGGATGGGGATGGGGATGGGGATGGGGCTGGGGATGGGATGGGATGGGATGGGATCAGATGGGGATCAGACTAGTGCCACCTCCCTCCTCCCACGTTCCTTGGCGCCTGCCCCCCCAGCCCCCCCAGTACTTCTGTTCCCGGCCGCGGGGAAGAGGATCCCGGAGGCGAGCTCGGAGGCGCCGGGGGTGGGCAATGCGCCGGCCACGCTGGAGTCCTGGCTCTGCAGCTCCCGGGGGGGCACCTGGAAGACGTTGCTCTGCTCCAGGGGCATCAGCTCCCACTCCGAGATGTCGCCTGTGGGCGGATGCCGGGGCGGGGGGGACACACACGGACACATTTGATGCCGCGGCACCCACCGCCCCCCCCCCCCACCCTCGCCGGTGCCCACCGCGGTGCCCCCCTCACCTACGCTGGGGAAGGGGAAGTGCCCCCCGGCGTGGCCGTGGGCCGGGGCGCCGGGGGGGGGCCGAGCTGGCGGCGCCGTGCTGGCCGCGGGGGTGGTGGCGGGGGTTGCGGGGGTCCCGCAGCCGCCCCAGGAGCCGCGTCAGCTCCTCGTTCTCCGCCAGCAGCGCCTGGATCTCGCGCCGCAGCTGGTCGTAGCAGGCGAAGACCGACAGCCCCGCGCGCGCCATGCGCCCGCCGGCCACCGGCTCCATGGCGGCCACCGGGGCTGCGCTACCGCGGCCAACGCTGGCCCTTGGCTCGCCGCGGCACCTGAGTTCTGAAGGGATGTCACAGAGGGACGGTGTCCCCTGACGTCCCTGCCACGCAGCCACCGGCCCCGGTTGCCCCGGCACCAGGGAGCTCCGAGCCGGCTGGCCCCGGTGACGGTACGGGAGCACCACGGGCGAGGGGGGGGAGGGCGGGTGGGCTGCACCCCCTTTTTTGCCGGGTTTGGGCCGTGGTGCCGCAGCTCCGGGTGACACATCTCCAATGGCCGCTGTCACCGCGCTGCCGGCAACGCCGCCCGGCACCGGGAGACCCCCACACCCCTCGGGGGACGCGCGGCGGGGGCTCCATCACCATCCCCCTTCTGCTGCGGTTACAGGACCCCCCCAGCCCCCAGCGGGGGGTGTCAGCACAGCGGGACCCCAGCCCCGGCGCCGCCACCATGGTGCGGTTTGTCACCAGCTCCCTGGAGCTCAGGGCCCGGCGGGACACGGCGCGAGCCAAGAGGCAGCGACAGGCTCGGGGGGGCCGGGACTGCCAGCAGCCCCCCCTGGCAGCCCCCCGGCCCCCCCAGCTGCTCCGGGGCCAGGGCTGGCTGGCGGCAGAGCCCCCGCAGCGCGGCGCAGCCGGGGCGGCAGAGCCGGGGGCCGCCGCGGAGAAGAGGGTGGGCGACGCGGGGTGCGCGGTGCTCGGCGCTGAATAAAGCTCTGCTGCGGCTGGCACCGCGCGCCGCGGTCACCGGCTCTGAGTGACACCGGTGACCGACACCGAGCGCCGCGGTCACCAACTCCGAGTGACACCGGTGACCGACACCGAGCGCCGCGGTCACCGACTCTGAGTGACACCGGTGACCGACACCGAGCGCCGCGGTCACCGACTCTGAGTGACACCGGTGATCGACACTGAGCACCACGGTCACCGACTCTGAGTGACACCGAGCGCCGCGGTCACCGACTCTGAGTGACACCGGTGACTGACACCGAGTGCCGCGGTCACTGACTCCGAGTGACACCGGTGACCGACACCAAGTGTTGCTGGTGACCGATCCTGAGTGCCACCGGTGTCCAACCCCAGGCGCCACCGGTGTCCAACGCCAAGTGCCACCGGTGACCAATACCAAATGCCACCAGTGACCGATCCCAAGTGCCACTGGTGACTGAGCCTGAGTGCCACCGGTGTCCGAGTGCCACCAGTGACTGACCCAAGTGCCACCGGTGACCAACATGAGTGCCACCGCTGCTGGTGACCGACCCCAGGTGACACCAGTGACCGACCCCAAGTGCTGCCAGTGACCAACACCGAGTGCCACCGGTGACTAATCCCAAGTGCCACTGGTGTCTGATCCCGAGTGCCACCGGTGCTGGTGACCAACACCGAGTGCCACCAGTGACTGACCCCAAGTACCACCGGTAACCAACCCCGAGTGCCACCGGTGTCCAACCCCAAGTGCCACCGCTCCTGGTGACTGATCCCGAGTGCCCCCAGTGACTGACCCTGAGTGCCACCACTCCTGGTGACCGACCCCGAGTGCCACCGGTGCTGGTGACCGACCCCGAGTGCCACCGGTGTCCAACCCCGAGTGCCACTGCTCCTGGTGACTGATCCCAAGTGCCACCAGTGACTGACCCCGAGTGCCACCGCTCCTGGTGACCGACGCCGAGTGCCACCAGTGACTGACCCCGAGTGCCACCGGTGCTGGTGACCGACCCCGAGTGCCACCGGTGTCCAACCCCGAGTGCCACCGCTCCTGGTGACTGACCCCGAGTGCCACCGGTGTCCAACCCCGAGTGCCACCGCTCCTGGTGACTGATCCCAAGTGCCCCCAGTGACTGACCCTGAGTGCCACCACTCCTGGTGACTGACCCCGAGTGCCACCGGTGCTGGTGACCGACCCCGAGTGCCACCGGTGTCCAACCCCGAGTGCCACCGGTGCTGGTGACCGACGCCGAGTGCCACCAGTGACTGACCCCGAGTGCCACCGCTCCTGGTGACCGACCCCGAGTGCCACCGGTGTCCAACCCCGAGTGCCACCGCTCCTGGTGACCGACCCCCGAGTGCCACCGGTGTCCAACCCCGAGTGCCACCGGTGCTGGTGACCGACGCCGAGTGCCACCGGTGTCCAACCCCGAGTGCCACCACTCCTGGTGACTGACCCCGAGTGCCACCGGTGACCAACCCCGAGCGCCACGCGCTGCCGAGGCTGGAACACGGCGGGGACAGGGGGAGATGGGTGACACGGGCTGACCCCGTCCCCAAACGTCCCCGTGGCCCCCGGGTGCAGGGGGGGGTGGGGGCAGCCCGCGGCGGGGGCCAGTAGCCCCAGGCTGGGCCGTGCCGGCCGCGGCGGGGGGAAGCAGAGCTGGAGGCGGCCGAGCTGAACTAGATGGAGGTTTATTAACAGCGGGGGCCGCAGAACGGGGCAGGAACGGAACCGTGGCCGCGGGGGGGGGGGCCGGGGCCGGGACGGTGGCTCGGGCCCGGGGAGGGGGGGTGATGGGTCCCCGCGGGGACCCTCGAGCAGTGACCGGTGCGGGGACCCCGGGGGGGCGCGGGACGGAGGGGGGTGGGGGGGACACGAGCTCCACCGCGGGCGGGGGCAAAGTGCTTCCAGTCCTCGTTCAACGCAAGGAGGGGGGGGGGACGCGGCCGTATTCACAGCGGGGGGGGCAGGGGGCTGCTGGGGGGGGAACAGGGGGGGCTGCGGCACCCCGGTGGGCACGGGCGAGCGCCGCCTGCCTCGCACCAAGCAAGGGGACAGAGCTGTCACCCCCCCCGCCTCGTGCCCCCCCCGCCACCCCAGGTCCGGCGAGACCCCCGCAGGGGTGAAAGAAATGCTAAGGGGGGGGGGGGGGAACCGTTGAGGGGGTGCCGTGACACCAAACGAAACCGGCTGCGGGGACGGGGGACGGTGACACCAAACGAAACCGGCTGCGGGGACGGGGACGGGGACGGGGGGGTGTGGGGGGGAAACCGGGATACGCACCGGGGGTGGGGGGGTCGGCGGGGGGGGGGACACACAGGCTACTCCTTGGCCCGGCCGATGATGGCCAGGATGTAGAGGAAGATGTTGATGATGTCCGTGTAGAGGTTGAGGGCGGCGAAGACGTACTCCTCGGGGCTGAGCGCCAGCTGCTTGTTCCCCAGGATCATCTGCGTGTCCACCGCCAGGAACTGCCGGGAAGCGCCGGAGTTACGGAGTCAGGGAATTTTAGGGACCTCCGGGGACCCCTCCCCGTCCCAGCCCCGGCGGCAGCGGGGTCACCCGGAGCAGGTTGGGTGCGTCCAGGCGGGTTTGGAAGATCTCCAGAGACGGAGACCCCACACCTCTCTGCTGCCCTCGCCCCAAAGACCTTTTTCCTCCTTTTTTTGGCGTTTCCCGTGTCCCAGTTTGTGCCCGTTGCCCCTCGTCCCGTCCCGGCACCACCGGGAAGAGCCCGGCCCCGTCCCGCTGCCACCCCCCCCTTGCAGTGTTTATCGGCGCTGACGAGACCCCCCCTCGCTCGTCTTTTTTCCAGCTGAAGAGACCCAAATCCCTCGGCCCTTCCTCAGCACAGAGACGCTCCCGGCCCTCGTCATCCTCGCGGCCCCCGCCGGACTCTCCCCAGCAGTTCCCCGTCCCGCCGGAACTGGGGGGCCCGGCACCGGCCCCAGTGCTCCAGCTGTGGCCCCCCCCAGGGCAGAGCAGAGCAGAGCGGGAGGATGAACCTCCCCCCGCCTGCCGGCCACGCTCTGCTCCGTGCCCCCCAGGAGACCGTTGGCCGCGTCGGCCACGAGGGCACGTCGCCGGCCCCCGGGCAACTCGGTGTCCCCCAGGACTCCCAGGTCTCCCCGCAGAGCTGGTTCCCAGCGGGTGCCCCCGGCCCGTCCCGGTCCCTGGGGCTGTTCCCCCCCTGGGCAGGACCCTGCCCTGGCCCCCGGGGACCCTCCCGAGGTCCCTCCGGCCCGGCCCCGTCCCGCTGGCGGGTGGCACGACCTCCTGGGGGGGTCCCCGGCGCCGACCCCCCGGCCACCAGCGCTGGCCACGGGCCTCCAGCCGTCGCCGGCCGCCACCGGCTGAGCTGGTCCCCAGCCCCCCCAGCTCCAGCCCCCAGCCCTTCCCCAGCCCCCTCCCTGCCCCTCACCCACCCCCGCGTCCCCAGCGTCCCCTCAGGGTGCTGGGGGGGACGGTGAGCTCCGGGAGAGGGGACGTTGTGGGGGGGGGGACGCCGGGGGGGGGGGTCCGCCTAGAAGCCGCCCCACCAGCAGGTTCCTCACCCCACCGTCCCCACGCCCGCAGCCTCAGCCCCCCCGGCCACGGGCTCGTCCCCCCGCCAGGGAAGGGGGGGGCGAGGGGGTCCGGGCCCCCCCCGGCACTCACGCAGGTGAAGAGCAGGGCCCCCAGGGAGGCGTAGATGATGTCCATGATGCGGTTCCGGATGAAGATGCAGAGGATGGAGAAGACGATGAGGACGACGAGGCAGATGATGAGCACCCCCCGGCAGGAGGTGAAGTCGTACTTGGTCTGCGGGAGGGGGCGGACTCAGCGCGGGGGGGGGGTCGTACACCCAACGCACAGCCCCCCCCCAGTCCCAGCAGGGAGCCGGGGGGGGGGTCATACGCCCAATTCGGAGCCCCCAGCCCCAGCAGGGAGCTGGGGGGGGTGTCATACGCCCAGTTCGGAGCCCCCAGCCCCAGCAGGGAGCCGGGGGGGGGGGTCATACGCCCAATTCGGAGCCCCCAGCCCCAGCAGGGAGCCGGGGGGGGGAGGGGGTGTCGTACACCTAATTCAGAGACCCCCATCCCTGGCAGGGAGCCAGGGTGGGGTCGTACACCCGGTTTGGAGCCCCCCCCAAACTCAGCAGGGAGCCGGGGGGGGGGGTCATACGCCCAATTTGGAGCCCCCAGCCCCAGCAGGGAGCCGGGGGGGGGGGGTCATATGCCCAATTCGGAGCCCCCAGCCCCAGCAGGGAGCCGGGGGGGGTGTCCCGGCCGCTCTGCCCCCCCCTGCCCGGCGCTGACCTGGAGGGAGAAGATGACGACGGTGAAGCAGACGAGGACGGTGATGCCCACGGCCATGATGACGGCGTCGGTGTTGTAGAAGCTGGCGATCATCCCCACCATGTAGGACAGGCTGAGCGTCAGGATGGACTGGGGGGGGGACACACACAAACACACGCGCGCGGACACCGCGTCACCACCGCTCTGTCACCCCAACCGGGCCGCGAAACCCCCCCTCCGCCCCCCCCCGCCGCCTCCGGCGGTGCCGCCGCGGTGCCCAACGCCCTCCGCGCCGGGGCCGAATCCACAGCGGGCCCCGCTCTCACCCCCCCCCCAGCGCCCCCAAACCCACCCTGAGGGGGGTCCCCCAGCTGAAACCGACCCCCCCCCTCCCCGTCCCTCACCAGGGCCACCAGGTTCCAGGGGTGCTTGCGTCGGAAGTCGCCGCAGCAGCTGAGGACGATGAGGGAGATGAAGAAGACGGCGTAGGAGACGTAGTAGGTCCAGACGTTGCGCTGCACGAAGCCCTTGACGCCTTTGAGGAAGGTGAAGACGGCGACGAAGGCGAAGGTGACGCTCAGCTGCAGGCTCAGCACCAGGAACACCTGGGGGGGGGGGACACCACACACACACACACACACACGACACGCAGAGGGGGTGTCGCGGCGTGGGGGGGGGGGTCCCAAGCCCCTTCCCAGGGGTGTCCCCCCCCCCTCCGCGTCCCACCTTGCGGATGAAGGCCTGCCGCACGCTCTTGTCGTCCCAGTGGGCGGGGGGGAAGTCCTGGTTGTCATAGTAGGAGGGGGGCCCGTCCTCGTGGTAGGTGCTGTGCAGGGGGGCTGCGGCGAGGCGGGGGACACACACACACACACAGAGGCATGAAGGGGGGCGGCGGGGGGGGGGACGACACTGCCAGCACCCCCACACCGAGCCCCCGGGACCACCGGGGTGGCCGCTTGCCCGTGGCCACGGTCTCCGGGGTTGGGGGGGGGGGCCATGGAAGTGGGGAGCGGGGCTCTGTGCCCCCCCCCAAGCCGAGCCGACAGCTCCAGGCGGTGCCCCCCCCCCTCCTCTGGGTGACAACCCCCCCCCCCCAAGGCTTGGCTGGGCTGAGGGGGGGGGCTCACGGGGCAGGACCCCTTCCCTTGGGAGGGTCCCGCCGGCGTTCCCTGAGCCGCGCTACCCCCAGGATGGGGCCCCCCCATGTCCCCCCCCGGGGATGAAGACCCGCCCCCCCCCCCCCCCCCCCCCCATGTCTCCTCCCCCGGGATGGAGCCCCCCTCTTTCCCCCCCCCCCCCGGGATGGAGCCCCCCCCATGTCCTCCCCTCGGAATGGACCCCCCCCCATGTCCCCCCCCCCCAGGACAGACCCCTCCATGTCCCCCCCCCAGGACAGCCCCCCCCGTCCCCCCCCCCCCATCACTTACAGTCCTGGTCGCTGGGGACCATGGGCTGCAATGGAGCCCCCCCATGTTCCCCCTCGGGACAGACCCCCCCCCTCCCATGGCCCCCCCTCAGGATGGAGCCCCCCCCATGTCCCACCCAGGACAGCCCCCCCCCCACATCCCCCCCCCCCAGACAGCCCCCCCCCCCGTCACTTACAGTCCTGGTCGCCGGGGACCATGGGCTGCGGCTGGGCGTAGGGGGGCTGGGCATAGGGGCCCTGGGGGTACGGCCCCGGGGGGGGGGTACGGCCCCGGGGGGGTAGGGCCCGGCGGGGGGGTACGGCCCCGGGGGCGGGTACGGCCCCGGCCCCTGCGGGAAGGCCCCCCGGCTGGCTATAGGGCGCGGGGGGCGAAGTGGGGCTGGGGGTAGGGGGCTGGGGGGGGGTAGGGGGGCTGGGCGTAGGCCGGGGGGGGCCGTCGGCTGCGGGCCCCCCGAAGCCCTCGCCCCCCCGTCACCAGGAAACTCTTCTCGTGGGACATGTCGGCCCCCCCCCCGGGCTGGCGGCCGCGCTCTGCTGTGGGGAGAGAAAGAGGGGGGGGGGGTGTCAGAGCTGGCGGCCATCGCCCCCCCCCACACCATCATCCCCACATCCATCACCCCCCCGCAGCCATCACCCCCCCCATGGCCTTCACCCCCCCCCCCAGCCATCACCCCCCAGCCATCAGCCCCCCATGGCCATCACCCCCCCACGCCGTCACCCCCCCCCGGCCATAATCGCCCCCCCCAGCCATCAAGCCCCCACATCCATCACGCCCCATGGCCCCTTGCCCCCCCCCCCCCCCCCCCCCGCCATAGCAGTCCTGTGGGCCCCCCACCCACCCATCACCCCACACTTGGGGGTCTCAGTCCCCCCTCCCCCATCCGCCACCCACACTTGTGGGTCCCCCCCCCGTCCATCACCCCACAGTGGGTGTCGTCCCCCCCCCCATCACCCCACACTTCTGTGTGTCCCCCCCCATCCATCACCCCACAGTGGGTCAGCCCCCTCTTGTCCATCACCCCACACTTGGGGGTCTGGGTTCCCTCACCCCCCCATCACCCTACAGTGGTGTGTCCCCCCCATCCATCACCCCACACTTGTGTGTCCCCCCCCATCACCCCACACTTGGGGGTCCGGACACCCCCACCCCCCCACAGCAAGGGTGTCCCCCCTCGTCCGTCACCCCACAGCGTGCCCCCCCCGCCCATCACCCCACACTTGGGGGTCTGGACCACCCCACCCCCCCACAGTGAGGGTGTGGCCCCCCCCCCGTCTGTCACCCCACACTTGGGGGTCCCCCCCATCCATCACCCTACAGTGGGTCGTCCCCCCCTGCCATCACCCCACACTTGTGGGTCCCCCCCATCACCCCACACTTGGGGGTGTCCCCCCCCCCCCCCCGTCACCCCACAGCGTGTCCCCCCCGCCCCCTCCATCACCCCACACTCGTGGGTCCGGCCCCCCCCGGTTGCCGGGGCCCGCACAAGATGGCGGCCGGGCGGCAGGGCCGTTGCCATGGCGACCCCCCCGCGGCCGCCCCGGCCCGGGCCATGGCGGCGGGGCCCGTCCGAGGCCTTCCCTCCTCCCCCGGCCACGGCCCCGCACCGGGACCCACAGCGGGACCGCCGGTGTCCCGCCGGCCGCGGCACCAAACCCCGGTGGCCAGCATTTGCCCCCGGCTCCGTGCCCCCCCCGGGAATGGCGGCGGCCATGGCGGCAGTGGCGGGGACGGACGGGCGGCCGCCCGCAGGGTTGGCGGCCATCGGGCCTGCGCCATCACGTGCTGCCGCGACCGACGTGCCTGAGCCGGTGCCGCAGCGAGGAACCGGTGACAGCGGGCACGGGGCCACCAACTGCCGGCCCGGCGACGGCCAAGTGACGGCACCCCTGGCCGGTGGCACAGCCCTCTGGCCAGTGACAGCCCCCACCGGCTACTGACAGACCCCTGGCCAGTGACAACCCCCCCCCCCCGGCCAGCGACAGCCCCCCTGGCTGGTGACAACCCCCTGGCCAGTGACAGCCCAGTAGCCGATAACAGCCACCCCTGGCCAGTGACAGTCCCCCCCGGCTGGTGACAGCCGCCTTGGCCGCTGGCACAGCCCAGTGGCCAGTGACAGCCTCCCCTGGCCAGTGACAGCCTGGTGGCCAGTAACAACCTGGTGGCCAATGACATCCCCCCCCCTGACTGGTGACAGCCCCTCCTGGCCGCTGGCACAGCACAGTGGCCAGTGACAGGACCCCTTGGCCAGTGGCAGCCCTCCTGGCCAGTGACAGCTTGCCAGGCTGGTGACAGCTCGCCTGGCTGCTGACAGCCCAGTGGCCAGTGACAGCCCCCCTGTCTGGTGACAGCCCCCCTGGCCACTGGCACAGCACTCTGGCTAGTGACAGCTTGCCAGACCAGTGACAGTTCCCCCTGGCCAGTGACAGCCTGGTGGCCGGTGACATCCCCCCTGACTGGTGACAGCCCCCCTGGCCTCTGGCACAGCCCTCTGGCTAGTGACAGCCCCCCTTGGCCAGTGACAGCTTGCTGGGCTGGCAACAGCTCCCCTGGCCAGTGACAGCCCGGTGGCCAGTGACAGCCCCCTTGGCTGGTGATAGCCCCCCTGACCACCGGCACAGCCATCTGGCCAGCGACGGCCTGCTGGGCTGGTGACAGCTGGCCCAACTGGTGACAAACCTGGCCAGTGACAGCCCCTCTTGGCCAGTGACAGCCCCCCCGGCCAGCGGCACAGCCCTCTGGCCAGTGTCAGCCCAGTGACTCGTGACAGCTCGCCTGGCTGATGACAGCACCCCCCCCCGGCCACTGGCACAGCCCTCTGGCCAGTGACAGCCCCCCCAGCCAGTGACAGCCCCCCCGGTCGGTGCCAGCCCCCCCGGCCAGTGACAGGCCCCTGGCCACTGGCACAGCCCCCCGGCCAGTGCCAGCCCCCCTTGGCCAGTGCCAGCCCCCCCCGGCCGGTGCCAGCCCGCTGGCCGGTGGCTCAACCCCCGCGTGACGCCCCATCCCGGTGCCACGGGCCCGGGGGGGGGGGGCTCAGCCATGCAGCACCGCGGCCGCCGCCACGTTCCTCCCCCGGGAGGGCCGGGACCCCCGGCACGGGGACACCCCTCACGGGGGGCGGGGGGCACGGGGGGGTCCCCACAGGGGCGACAGGGGACACCCCAAACAGGGGACACGGGGGTCCCCACAGGGGGGCGCGGGGGGGCGCAGAGTGGGGTGGGGTGGGGTGGGGTGGGGGGGGGCCCGCCCCCCCCCTCGCTAAGCCGCTTTGGCCGGTAAAGCCCCAGCGCGGCCTATTTACGGCAGCAACAATCCTAATCCCCCCCGGCGGGGGGGGGGGGGCCACCACGACGACAACACACGGGCCGGAGGTGGGGGGGGGGGGACGGGGCAGCCCCCACCCTCCCGCCGCTGCCCCCCGCAGCGGGGTCCCGCACTGCGGCCCGGCCCGGCCCGCCGGGGCCCGCTCCCGCCGCCCGGCTGTGCCCCCCCCCCGCTGCGGAATGCGGCAGAGTGGGGCGGGGGGGGGGGGGAGGAAACGGCGCTCGGGGGCCTCCCCCGTGCCCCCCCCCCCCCCGCCCCACACCGCAAGCCCCCTCCGGTGTCCGGGTTCCCCCATCCCGGTGTCCGTGTCCCCCGTCCCCGTCCCCCCCCCCCCCGCTCACCGGGCCGGGCCGTGCGGCAGCGCTGCCTCCGCTCCGCTCCGCTGTGGGCGGGGCCTCCGCGTGGGGGGCGGGGACTACGGGGGGCGGGGCCTTCTCGCGGGGAGGGGCGGGGGCTTGCGGCAGCGCTCCGCCTTCATTGGGCGGGGACTGCGGGAGGGGCGGGGGCTCAGCGAAGGGGCGTGGCTTAGGGGGGCCGGTTTAGGCCAGCGCCGCTCCGCTGTGGGCGGGGTCTCCGCGAAGGGGCGGGGCTGATGGGGGCGGGGACTTACGAGGAGGGGCGGGGCTGGGCGGGGCTGGGACGGTTCGCTTCCGCCCACTCCGCGGCGAAGGGGCGGGGCCTGCGGGAGAGGGGCGGGGCCTGTAGGGAGAGGGGCGGGGCCTCCGGGGGGAGGGGGCATTGCCTTCGTGAGAGGGGAGGGGGCTGTAGGTATAGGGGCGGGGCCTGAAGGAAGGGGGCGGGGCTTGTGTGAAGGGCGTGGCCTTATGGAGGCGGGGCCTTCGGGAGAGGGGCGGGGCTTGCGGGAGAGGGGCGGGGCCTGGCTCTCCTGGGTCCCCATAGTATTTCGGGTGGGGCCCGGGCCGGGTCCCGTCCCTCCGGAAGGCCCCGCCCACGAGAGGCCACGCCCCCCACACGGCCACGCCCCCCACACGGCCACACCCCCGCGCGCTTCCCCTTCCCGTTCCCGGGCACTTTCGGTTTCGTTTCTTGGCCGGGGCGGAGCCGAACGGCGGCTGGTGCGTTGGGGGATGGGGGGGGGGGGGGGCTGTGTGGGGTCTGTCTCTGGGCTGGGGGGGGGGGTGTCCTGCCCCACGGCTGGGGGGCTGGGGTGTCCTGCCACGGGGGTTTGGGGCTGCGTGGGGCTGGGGGGGGCGCTCTGACCCGGGGTCGTGGGGATATGGGGGGCCCTGCTCTGGGACATGAGGTTGTGGGGGTCTGCCCCACGGCGGGGGGGGCTGCCCCGGGGGCGTGGGGCTGCCCCGGGGCTGGGGGGCTGAAGGGGGGGTCCTGCCCCACGGCGGGGATGATCCTGCCCCGCGGCTGTGGGGCTGGGGAGGGGCCCTGGGGAGGGGGGAGGGCCGTGGGGTGTCCCGCGTCCCCCCTTCCCCCCCCCCAACCAAACGTGCGGGCGGGCAGATGGCGGGGGCGGTGCTGGAGGTGGGGGGCGTCCCCCCCGACGCCCCCGAGGAGCTGCCGGTGCTGTACTTCGAGAGCCGGCGGCGGTCGGGGGGGGGCCCCGTGGAGAGCTGCCAGCGCCTCGGCCCCCTCCTCTTCCTCACCTTCCACAGCCCCCAGGGTGAGCCCGCGGCTGGGGGCACTGGGGTGGGCTACGGGGGGGGTCCCAGTCCCTGCTGGGAGCACTGGGAGCACTGGGGTGGGCTACGGGGGGGTCCCAGTCCCTGCTGGGGACACTGGGAGCACTGGGGTGGGCTACGAGGGAGTCCCAGTCCCAGCTGGGGGCACTGGGATGGGCTACGGGGGGGTCCCAGTCCCTGCTGGGAGCACTGGGAGCACTGGGATGGGCTACGGGGGGGTCCCAGTCCCTGCTGGGGGCACTGGGATGGGGTATGGGGGGGTCCCAGTCCCAATTGGGAGCACTGGGAGCACTGGGATGGGGTACGGGGCGGTCCCAGTCCCTGCTGGGGACACTGGGGTGGGCTACGGGGGGATCCCCGTCCCTGCTGGGAGCACTGGGAGCACTGGGATGGGGTACGGGGGGGTCCCTGTCCCTGCTGGGGGCACTGGGGTGGGCTACGGGGGGGTCCCAGTCCCTGCTGGGGACACTGGGAGCACTGGGATGGGGTACGGGGGGGTCCCTGTCCCTGCTGGGGGCACTGGGGTGGGGTACAGAGGGGTCCCAGTCCCTGCTGGGGGCACTGGGAGCACTGGGATGGGGTACGGGGGGGTCCCAGTCCCTGCTGGGGACACTGGGAGCACTGGGATGGGGTATGGGGGGGTCCCAGTCCCTGCTGGGAGCACTGGGATGGGGTATGGGGGGGTCCCAGTCCCAATTGGGAGCACTGGGAGCACTGGGATGGGGTACGGGGGGGTCCCAGTCCCTGCTGGGGGCACTGGGAGCACTGGGATGGGGTATGAGGGGGTCCCAGTCCCCACTGGGAGCACTGGGGTGGGGTGAGGAGGGTCCCACTCCCAACTGGGAGCACTGGGATCGGGTGGGGACGACCCACTCCCACTGGGATCACTGGGGAGCGCTGCTGTGCCCCCCAGGGTCTCCCAGTGCGGGGTGGGCTCGGGCACTTCCCCCCCCCCCCCAGTGACCCACGTGTCCCGTCCCCCCCCGGTGACCCCCGTGTCCCCCCCAGATGCCGAGAACGTCCTGGCCCGGGGCACCCACCGGCTGGGGGGGTGGGAGCTGCGGGTGCGCCCAGCCCCCCCCTGGCACCCCACCCGGCTGCTGCTGGGGGGGCTGGACCCCCGCGCCCCCCCCGAGGAGCTGGAGCCCCCCCTGGGCTCGCTGCTGGGACGAGCCCCCGGCACCTTCGGCCTCAGCCGGGGCCCGGCACCGGGATGGGCCCTGCTGCGCCTGCGGGACCCCATGGCCCCCCTCGGTGGGTGCGGGGGGGGAAGGAGGTCCCTGGGGATATGGGGGGGGGGAGACCCTGCTGGGAGCACTGGGATCAGGTACAGAGGGGTCCCGGACCCAACTGGGAGCACTGGGATGTGGTGTGGGTGGTTCCCAGTCCCAACTGGGAGCACTGGGATGGGGTGAGGGGGGTTCCCAATCCCACTGGGGGCACTGGGATGGCGTGAGGGGGGGTCCCGTTCCCAACTGGGAGCACTGGGATGTGGTGTGGGTGGTTCCCAGTCCCAACTGGGAGCACTGGGATGGGGTGAGGGGGGTTCCCAATCCCACTGGGGGCACTGGGATGGGGTGAGGGGGGGTCCCGTTCCCAACTGGGAGCACTGGGATGGGGTGTGGGTGGTTCCCAGTCCCAACTGGGAGCACTGGGATGGGGTGAGGGGGGTTCCCAATCCCACTGGGGGCACTGGGATGGGGTGAGGGGGGGTCCCGTTCCCAACTGGGAGCACTGGGATGGGGTGTGGGTGGTTCCCAGTCCCAACTGGGAGCACTGGGATGGGGTGAGGGGGGGTCCCAGTCCCCACTGGGAGCACTGGTGGCTGTTGGGGGGGTCCCAGTCCCCGTGGTGGCTGGGGCGGTGTTTCGGGGTGCGGGGGCTGGGGTGCCGCGCCGGTGCCGGCGTCGCTGTGGCGGCAGCGCGGGGCGTGGGTCTGCCGCGCGGTGTTGATGCGGGGGTGGCATTTTGGGGTGCGGGGCTGGTGCCGGCGTCACCGGGGCGGCGTTTCGGGGTGTGGGGTCTGGGGTGCAGGACCGGTGCCGGTAGTGCCGGGGCGGCATTTTGGGGGGCAGGGTTTGGAGCACGGGGGTGGCATTTTGGGGAGCGGGCTCTGGCCGCGGCGTTGGCGCCGGTGGTGCCAGGACGGTGTTTTGGGGTGGGGGTCTGCGGGGCGGGGTTGGTGCTGGGACGGCGTTTCGGGGCGCGGGGTCTGCGGTGCATCCTGGCAGCCAGGCCCCCGGGGTGGTGTTTTGGCGCAGCCGGCAGCGCCGGTGAGCGCGGTGGGCGGCGGCGTCCTGCCGGGCACTGGGTGCTGGTGGCTCCCCGCTGCCGGACCCGCCGGCGTCCCGCGGTGCCGCCGGGGTGGCCGAATGGCTCCCATTCCCCCCCGGCGTCACCGTCGCTACCGTCCTGGCAGAGTTCGCGGCAGCGGCGGAGCGGGTCCGGCAGCGGGGGCTGGCGGGGTCGGCGGTGTCCCTGCTGCGGCTACCGGTGGCCAGCAGCGTGGTGGTGCGTGCCGAGGCGCCGGTGCTGAGCCGCGACCTGCTGGAGCTCTACTTCGAGAACCGGCGCAGCGGCGGCGGCAGCGTGCGGGACGTGCGGGTGCTGCCGGGGGGACGCGCCGCCGTCGTCACCTTCCAGGAGGCGGAAGGTGAGCGGGGGACGCGGGGCACCGGGGACAACCCCCCTTCGGCCGGCCGCCGGTGCCGGGGCTGCGCCGGCTGCCCGTCCTCTCCCCCCGCAGCGGCGGAGCGGGTGCTGCAGAGACCCCACCGGCTGCAGGACGCGGCGCTGGCGCTCGCCCCCCACTACCCCTTCCTGGGGACGCTGGAGGGGGACGAGACCCCCCCCGCCGGACACGGCCACCGCGCAGGACACGGCCCCGGCCCCCCCGGCGGCCCTGGCACCCTCACCGGACACAGACCCCCCGCCAGGTGTGCCCCCCCCATCAGATGTGTCCCCGCCGCCAGCCCCCACGGGCCCGGTGCCGGCAGAGCCACCGGTGTCGAGCCCGGTGCCGGCGGAGCCGCCGTCTGCCTTCCCCGGGGGTGACGGTGACACGGCGGTGGCCGGGCGGTGGCAGCGCCATGAGGCGTTGGCGGCGGCGCGGGACGAGGTGGTGGTGCCGGCGGAGCCAGGAGCGCTGCGGTACCTGCACCGGCACTACCAGGACCTGCTGGCCAGCATCCCCGAGGTGTCCCTGCTGCCGCTGGAGGGGGGGGACGTCTCCGGATTCCGGGTGAGACGCCGGCTCCGGGTGTCCCCGGCACTGCGGTGCCGCGGCGGCACGGCCCTGACAGCCCGGCGATCGCCGGCAGGTGAGCGGGGAGCCGGGCCGGTGCCGGGCGGCCGCCGAATTCCTGCAGAGCCTGCTGGGCACCGTGGGCTCGCAGCCGGTGACGCTGCGGTTCCCCGGCGTGGCGCGGTTCCTGCGGGACGAGGGCGGGCAGAGCGTCATCCGGCAGCTGGAGAGTCGCTTCCAGTGCGTCATCGACCTGGACGGCGTCCGCTGGGACCCCCCGGACCCACAGGTACCCCCCGGGTGACGCCACGCCGGGCCCTGCCGCCGGCACAGCGCCGGTGACGGTGGCCCGTGTCCCTTGTCCCCGCAGACGGAGCTGGCGGAGCTGCTCGCTGCTGCGGCGCCGCAGCCGGACCTGCCCGAGGATGAGGATGGTGCCGATGGAGACGGCCTTCACCGCAGCATCGGTGAGGGGTCTCGCCCCGCACCTGCTCAACCGGCGCCGCGGTGGGAGGGGGACGCGGACGCTGGTTCCTCACCATGTGCCGCCGTTGGGGGCCCGCGGGTGACGCCGGGGTCGGGGCCCGCGGGTGACGCCTGGCTGCTCCCGGCAGAGGAGATCAAGGAGCTGCTGGCAGCGCTGCGCCCCGGCGACGCCGCCGGCGATGCCGAGCCCCCGCTGCTCCCCGGCCACGACCTGGACCCCTTCACCGAGCCCCCCGACGGGGGTGGCGCCGGGGAGCCGCCGTGGGGCGGGCGAAGGGCCGGGATGGAGGAGGAGGAGGAGGAGGAGGAGGCGGCGCAGATGGTGTTGGCCATCCAGCGCTCCATGGAGGACACGGGGCGCGAGGAGGAGGAGCTGGCGCGGGCCACCGCGCTCTCCCTCCGCTCCCACCGCCGGGAGGAGGAGGAGGAGGAGGAAGACGCCGGGCTCCTGGCGGCGCTGGAGGCCTCTCTGGAGGAATGGCTGCCGGCGGCGGACGCGGCGCGGGTGCTGGTGTTCTCCTCCTTCGAGCGGGACGTGGCGGCGGTGCCGGGGGAGCTGGAGCGGGCGCTGGCGGGGCGGCTGCGGGCACAGACGGTGCAGAGCGAGCGGCTGCAGGCGCTGCCGGCGCGGTGCCGGCGATGCCTCGTCCTCCTGCAGCGCCGGCACGCCGTCCACCTGGGCCTGCACGCCGGCACCGCCACGCTGCACGGCTTCGCCGAATACACCGCCGCCGCCGCCCGCGACCTCCACCTCCTGCTCCGGCGCCTGCCGCAGCCCGGCCGGCCCCGCCACGGCACCGCCGGCGCCCACTGGGTGCGCTGGGACCACGCCGGCACCGCCGTCCCCTACCCCGGCGAGGCCGCGGCGCTGCTGGAAGGGGCCTGGCAGCGCCGGCAGCGCCGGCTGGACCTGCTGCTGGACGGGCGGCCCTTCACCGTCGACCTGCAGCGCATGGAGGAGTACGACATCGGCAACGCCAGCGTCGCCCCCGTCTCACGCAGCCAACCCCCGGCCGACAGCCTGCTCAGTGAGTGCCGGCAGCACCGGTGCCGCCGCGGCGCTGTGTGAACGGGGTGGTGCCGCGGTGCCGGTCCTGCCCTGACATGGCACCGTGTGGGCAGGATGGTGCCGCAATGCCACTCCTGATCCACCATGGCACCCTGTGAACCAGATGGTGCCGCGGTGCCGGTTGTGCTCCATCATGGCGCCACGTGAACGGCACGGTGCCGTGGTGCCGGTCCTGCCCTGCTGTGGCACCCTGTGAACCGGACGGTGCCGCGGTGCCGGTCCTTCTCCACCGTGGCACCCTGTGAGCGGGATGGTGCTGCAGTACCGGTGTGCCGTGCCACGCCGTGCTGCACCGGCCTTCACCGGGTGCCGCGTCCGGCAGGGCCGGCGGTGGCAGCGGCGGAGGAGGAGGTGCGTCTGCTGCGTCTGGCCGAGGACTCGGAGGAATTCCGCGACACCGTCAGCCATTTCTACCAGACGCTGGAGGAGCTGCACAGCCAAATCGCCATCGTCAAGGTGGGTGCCGGCACCGCCGGGGTCGGGGGGAGGCGCTGGGCGACGCCGTGGGCGGTGTGGCCGCGGCAGAGCCCCGGACGCTGCGGTGCCGCCCGGCAGGTGGAGAAGCTGATCCACCCGCTGCTGTACGAGCAGTACCGCCTGAAGAGAGCCAGCATGGAGAGGGGCCGCGCCGGCGGCGCCCCGGTGGAGCGCGTCCTCTTCCACGGCACCAGCCAGAGCTCCAGCCGCGAGATCTGCCTGCACGGCTTCAACCGCAGCTTCTGCGGCAAGAACGGTGAGCGCCGGGCACGGGGCACCGAGGCAGGGCACGGCGTCGCCCATCCTGGCGTGGTGTTGCCCATCCGGCCACGGCATTGCTCGTCCCGGCACGGCAACACCGCTCCGGGCACACCGTTGCCAGTCGGGCCGTGGCGTCACCTACTGGGGCACGGCACCGCTGGTCTGGGCACGGCGTTGCCCATCCTGGTGTGGCACCGCCAGTCCAGCCATGGCATTGCCCATCCGGGCGTGATGTTGCCCATCCCGGCACGGCATCACCTATTGGGGCATGGCGTTGCCGATCCGGGTACGGCACCGCCGGTCTGGGCATGGCATTACCGATGGGGGCACGCCATTGCGTATCCAGTCACGGCATTGCCAGTCCAGGCATGGCATTGCCAACTGGGGCACGGCACTGCCGAACTGGGCAGGGCAGCGTCCATCCGGGGCACGGCACGGCTGGTCCTGGCACAGCGTCACTGGTCGGGCCGTGGGGTGCCGATCTGGCGTGGCTCCGCCAGTCCAGGCGTGGCATTGCCGATCGGGGCATGGTACTGCCGATCTGGGCTCAGGGTGCCGATCCAGGGCATGGCATTGCCCCTCGGGACATGGCGTCGCCAATCCGGGTACGGCATCGCCAATCCGGGCATGGCGTTGCCGATGGGGGCACAGCAGTGCCAATCTGGGTATGGCACCGCCAATCGGGCCGTGGCGTTGCCCATCTGGGCACGGCATTGCCCGTTAGGCCATGGCATCACCTGCTGGGGCACGGCATCACCGGTCTGGGTATGGCATTGCCAATCCGGGCACGGCGTTGCCAATTGGCCCATGGCATCACCGATCCAGCATGGCTGTGCTGGTCCGGGCACGGCATCGCCCATCCGGGCACGGCATCGCCCGTCCGGGCACGGAGTTGCCAATCCGGCATGGCTCTGCCGATCCCGGCATGCTGTTGCCAATCCCGCCATGGCGTTGCCAATGTGGGCACAGCATTGCCGTTACCGCCACGGCGTTGCCGGTCCCGGCACGGCGTTGCCCATCGGGGCATGGCGTGAGCCCCGTGCCCCCCCTGACCCCCCCGTCCCCCCCGTCCCTCCCTCCCTCAGCCGCGCTCTACGGCCTGGGCGTCTACTTCGCGGCGCGGGCGGCCATCTCGGCGCAGGACCGGTACTCGCCGCCCGCCGCCGATGGCACCAAGCGCGTCTTCGTGGCCAAAGTGCTGACGGGGGAGTTCGCGGCCGGGGGGCGGGGGCTGCGGGCCCCCCCCGCTGCGGGACGGGGCCGGCCCCCCCCGGCGCTACGACAGCGTGGTGGACGACCCCCGGCGCCCCGCCATCTTCGTCGTCTTCAACGACACCCAGGCCTACCCCCAGTACCTCCTCACCTGCCGCCGGCGGGGGGGACCCCCCTGACGCCGCCCCCCCCCGGCACCCCCCGACCCCCTGCCCCGGGGTGGGGGGGGCGGTTACGGGGGTCCCTGCCCCGGGCGGGGGGGGGGGTCTCGACCCCGGGGGGTTCGGGGTCTGGGGGGGGACACGACACCCCTCGACCCCCCCCCCAACCGGCCCCCCCTTGGACTTGGGGGGCGTGGGAGGACTCGTGGGGGGGGGGGGGGGGTATCACCGGTGCAATAAAAGTGAAAGTGGGAATAATAATCCCTTTTCCTGGGGCTGGGAGTTGGGGGGGGGGTCAGGGCTGTGCTCTGGGGGGGGCCGCGGGGACAGGGGGCTGGCACAGGGTCTGACACCCCCCCCCCAGCTCGTTCCCCCCCATCCCGGGGACACCGTCCCCTTTGGGCTCATCCTGCCCGGCCGGGGGACACGGACCCCCCCCAGGACTGTCCCGTCCCCCCCCCCCCCCCCCCCCCGTCCTGGGCCTGGGGTCCCTCCTGTGCTCCCCCCCCCAACACCATCCTGGTCTTGGGGTCCCTTTGGGCCCCCCCGCCATGGGGACCGGACCCCCCCCATTCACTCCCGCGGTGCCACCACGGGGTGCGGTGCCGGGGGGTCCCCGTCCCCCCCCGAGCCCTCGGTGCCCCCTGCGGCACACGCTCCCCCCCGCGTGCTGCGCCAGCCCGGGGACACCGCGGCGAGGGTGAGGGGGCCGGGGCCGGGGCGAGCTGACGGCATCGACCCCCCAACGGCATCACCCCCCCGATGGCATCGCCAACCTCTGCCGGCATCGCCCCCCCCCGATGGCATCGCCCCCCCAACAGCATCACCCCCCCGACGGCATCGACCCCCCGACGGCATCACCCCCCCGACGGCATCGACCCCCCGACGGCATCGCCAACCTCTGCCGGCATTGCCCCCCCCGACGGCATCGCCCCCCTGTGCCGGCATCACTTGTGGGTACCAGCATCCCCCCCCCCCCCACCCCGTGCCGCCATCGCCCACCAGTGCCGGCATCACCCACCCACCCAGACCGGCATCATCCACCCCTGCCGGCATGGCAGGGCGCAGGCAGGAGCAGGCAGGGTGCAGGCAGCGCAGGCAGGGCGCAGGCAGGAGCAGGCAGGGTGCAGGCAGCGCAGGCAGGGTGCAGGCAGGAGCAGGCAGTGCAGGCAGGGTGCAGGCAGGAGCAGGCAGGGTGCAGGCAGCGCAGGCAGGGCGCAGGCAGGGCGCAGGCAGTGCAGGCAGGGTGCAGGCAGGAGCAGGCAGGGTGCAGGCAGGGCGCAGGCAGTGCAGGCAGGGTGCAGGCAGGAGCAGGCAGGGTGCAGGCAGCGCAGGCAGGGCGCAGGCAGCGCAGGCAGGGTGCAGGCAGGGCGCAGGCAGTGCAGGCAGGGTGCAGGCAGCGCAGGCAGGGTGCAGGCAGGGTGCAGGCAGGAGCAGGCAGGGCGCAGGCAGGAGCAGGCAGGGTGCAGGCAGGGTGCAGGCAGGGCGCAGGCAGGGTGCAGGCAGGGTGCAGGCAGGAGCAGGCAGGGCACAGGCAGGGCGCAGGCAGGAGCAGGCAGGGTGCAGGCAGCGCAGGCAGGGTGCAGGCAGGAGCAGGCAGGGTGCAGGCAGCGCAGGCAGGAGCAGCAGAGGGCTGACGCCGGCAGAGGCCGCGGAAGGTTCCGGTTCCTGGTGCCGGAGCCAAACCGCAGGCCCTGGCACGGGCCTCCCCGGCCCCACGGCGCCCCACAAGAGGACGGGGATGGAGCCGGCACCGGGGGCCCCGCGGTCCCGGACCCACGGCTCGGGGGGGTGGCAACTGGCCGGGGGGACAGTGAGGCCACGGGGGGCACGGGCACCCCCGGCACAGCCGGCCCCTGCCTGCCCCTGCCTGTGCTGCCTGCGCTGCCTGCGCTGCCGGGCCCTGCTCCATGGGGGGGCAGGGGGACTCCCCCCCTCTGTTCCACCCCTGCTCCAAGCTCTGCTCCCGGGGGACATGGGGGACGCGGGGGACACAAGGGGGGACAGGGGGCACAGGGGACACGGGGGACACGGGGGACGTGGGGGACACAAGGGGCACAGGGGGTACAGGGGACATGGGGGGCACAGGGACACAAGGGACACGGGGGACATAAGGGGGGACAAGGGGCACAGGGGACACGGGGGACATGGGCGACACGGGAGACGTAGGGGACACGGGTGACATGGGGGACACAGAGGACACGGAGGATACAGTGGACATGGGGGACATGGGGGGCACAAGGGACAGGAGGGACACAGGGGACACAGGGGACAAGGGTAACATGGGGGGCACAGGTGACATGGGGGACACGGGAGACACAGGGGACATGGGTGACACAGGGGACAAGGGACACGGGGGACACAAGGGACATGGGAGACACAGGGGACATGGGGGCACAGGTGACATGGGGGACACAGGGGGCACAGGGGACACAGGACATGGGTGACACAAGGGATGTGGGAGAGACAGGTGACATGGGGGACACGGAGGACATGGGGGACATGGGGGACAAGGGACACAAGGGACATAGGAGACACAGGGGACACGGGGAACACAGGTGACATGGGGGACACAGGGGACACGAGGGGCACAGGGGACACAGAGGACATGGGTGACACAAGGGACGTGGGAGACACAGGTGACATAGGGGACATGGGGGACACAAGGGACACGGGGGACATGGGGGACGCAGGGGACAAGGGACACAAGGGACGTGGGAGACACAGGTGACATGGGGGACATGGGTGACATGGGGGACACAGTGGACACGGGGGACACGGGGGACAAGGGACACAGGTGACATGGGGGACGTGGGGGACACGGTGGCCAGGGGCCGGGGGGTGTCTGTTGGGGGCTCCCACCGCCGGGTCGGGGCCGGACGCGGCACAGACCCCCGGCACGGCCGGACCCGAGGGTGACACGGTGGGTGCCGGGGGGCCGCTGGCCCCCATCCCTCGCGTGCCGGGCCCCGGCGCCGTGGCGGTGAGCGGGTGCCGCCGGTGCCAGCCCGGCCGGACCTTTGTCCCCTGTCCCCGAGGGGCCCGTGGGGGGCTCAAAGGGGCCCTTTGTCCGCGGCTGGTCCCGTGCCACCTCCCGGGGCCACCTCCTGGGGCCACCTCCTGGGGCCACCACCGGCAGCGCCGCCTCTGCCAGGGGCCCAGGCTCGGCCGGTAAGGGGGTGCCGGGGGTGCCGGGGGTGCCAGGGGGTGTTGGGGGTGCTGGGAGTGCCGTGGGGTGCCGTGGGGTGCCGTGGGGTGTCATGGGTGCTGTGGGGTGCTGGGGGTGCCATGGGGTGTCATGGGGTGCCATGGAGTGCCATGGGGTGCCGTGGGGTGCTGGGAGTACCGTGGGGTGCCGGGGGTGCCATGGAGTGTCATGGGGTGCCGTGGGGTGCCATGGGGTGCCGGGGGTGCCAGGGGGTGTTGGGGGTGCTGGGAGTGCCATGGGGTGCCGTGGGGTGCTGGGGGTGCCATGGGGTGTCATGGGGTGCCATGGAGTGCCATGGGGTGCCGTGGGGTGCCATGGAGTGTCATGGGGTGCCATGGTGTGCCGTGGGGTGCCATGGGGTGCCGTGGGGTGCCGTGGGGTGCTGTGGGTGCTGTGGGGTGCTGTGGGTGCCATGGTGTGCCGTGGGGTGCCGTGGGGTTCCGTGTGGTGCTGTGGGGTGCCAGGAGGTGCTATGGGGTGCTGGGGGTTCCATGGGGTGCTGTAGGGCGCCGTGGGGTGCCATGGGGTGCCATGGGGTGCCGTGGGTGCCGTGGGGCTCTCCCGGGGCGAGGGGCGCCCGAAGGCGGCACACGCGGCGTCAGGGGCAGCGGCACGTGTGTGTGTGTGTGTGTGTGTGTGTGTGCGCGCGCGCGTGGGGGGGGGCACACGCGTGTCCGTGCGTGTCCGTGCCCGTGCACACGCGCAGCCGGGGGGTTGCACACACGTGTTCGGCCCGACACGCGTGTGCGCTGCATGCCCGTGCGTTCCCCTGCGCCCCTGACGCGTGTGCGTGTGCGGGGAGGGCGAGCACACGTGTGTCCACGCGTGTCCGTGCGTGTGCGCGTCCGTCTGTGCCGGTGTGTGCCACCGCCCGCCCGCAGGCACCGTCCCCGCGGTGCGCACACGCGTGTGCCTTCACGGCGGGGGGGAACACGCGTGTGCAGGGGCTCCGGCGCCCCTGTGTGCCGGCGGGCACCGGGGGGGCCACGGGCTCCCTCCCACCGCACCGACGCCGGCACGGTCTCCATTTGCCGGCAGAGTCTCCAGTTGCCGGCACCCGCGCCATTTCCCGGCACGGTCTCCGGTTGCTGGCACAGTCTCCGATTGATGGCACTGTGTCCGGTTACCGGCACAGTCTCTGGTTGATGGCACCGTGCCCGGTTGCCGGCACGGTCTCCGGTTGATGGCACTGTGTCCAGTTGCCGGCACAGTCTCCGGTTGCCGGCACAGTCTCCGGTTGATGGCACAGTCTCCGGTTGATGGCACCGTGCCCGGTTGCCGGCACGGTCTCCGGTTGATGGCACCGTGTCCGGTTGCCAGCACAGTCTCCGGTTGATGGCACCATGTCGGGTTGCCAGCACAGTCTCCGGTTGCCAGCACAGTCTCCGGTTGCCGGCACAGTCTCCGGTTGATGGCACCGTGTCGGGTTGCCGGCACAGTCTCCGGTTGCCGGCACGGTCTCCATTTGCCGGCAGAGTCTCTGGTTGCCGGCACCTGCGCCATTTCCTGGCACGGTCTCTGGTTGCCAGCACGGTCTCCAGTTGATGGCACTGTGCCCGGTTACCGGCACGGTCTCCGGTTGCCAGCACAGTCTCCGGTTGCTGGCACCGTGCCCGGTTACCGGCACGGTCTCTGGTTACCGGCACGGTCTCCGGTTGCCGGCTGGCCCGTGGCACGGAGGCGGGCAGGCTGCGGGCGGCCATGCCGGTGCCGGTGCCGGTGCCGGTGCCGGTGGCAGTGCCCGGAGGCCGCGTGGCGTCGGGCCGGGGGTCCCGGCATCTCCCCCCGCCGCGGCTCAGGCGGTGCCGGGATGCGGCAGCCGGTGCCTCCCGCCGAGGCCGGTGCCGGCAGCCGCCGCCGGGGCCGCGCTCCCTCCCGGGGGCCGCCGTGGCCGCGGGGCCGGGCCCTCGCCGGGGGCTGCCGGCACCGCCCGGGTGGGGCCCGGCGGCCCGTCCCCGGTGTCTGTGTGTCCCCGGCCCGTCCCCGGTGTCCCCGGCGCGGGGGGGGGGGGAGCGGAGGGCGGCTGCGCCGGCAGGAACTGGGTGTCAGCGGGGGGGCGGGGAGGGGGCGGGGAGGAGGAGGAAGGCGGCGGAGGGAGGAAGGCCGGGGATGCCGCGCGCTGCCGCCGCCCGGGCACCTGGGGCGCGGTGACTGCGGTGCGTGGGGGCTGGGGGCCGCGGTGGGGTGCGGGTGAGGGGTGGGGGGTGTGGGATGTGGGGTGAGGTGTGGGAGGTGTGGGGTGAGGTGTGTGGGGTGTGGGGTGAGGTGTGGGGTGAGGTGTGGGGTGAGGTGTGGGGTACGGGGTGCCGGGGGGTGCCAGGGGTGCGGGGTGAGGGGTGGGGTGCGGGGTGAGATGTGGGGCGAGATGCGGGGTGAGGTGTGGGTTGAGGTGTGGGGGGTGTGGGATGTGGGGTGAGATGTGGGAGGTGTGGGGTGAGGTGTGGGGTGCGGGGTGCCGGGGGGTGCCAGGGGTGCGGGGTGTGGGGTGAGGTGTGTGGGGTGTGAGGTGTGGGGTGAGGTGTGGGGTGAGGTGTGGGGTGTGGGGTGAGGTGTGTGGGGTGAGGTGTGGGGTGTGGGGTGAGGTGTGGGGTGAGGTGTGGGGTGAGGTGTGGGGTGTGGGGTGAGGTGTGTGGGGTGAGGTGTGGGGTGTGGGGTGAGGTGTGGGTTGAGGTGTGTGGGGTGTGAGATGTGGGGTGAGGTGTGGGGTGAGGTGTGGGGTGTGGGGTGAGGTGTGGGGTGAGGTGTGTGGGGTGTGAGATGTGGGGTGAGGTGTGGGGTGAGGTGTGGGGTGAGGTGTGGGGTGTGGGGTGAGGTGTGGGGTGAGGTGTGTGGGGTGTGAGATGTGGGGTGAGATGTGGGGTGAGGTGTGGGGTGAGGTGTGTGGGGTGAGGTGTGTGGGGTGTGGGGTGAGGTGTGGGGTGAGGTGTGGGGTGTGGGGTGAGGTGTGGGGTGCCGGGGGTGGGGGGTGGCCGCGGTGCCCGGCTGCAGGCCCCGGCTGTGCCCGGCGTGTGCCCGCTGCCCCCCCGCCCCACACGCCCCCGGGACCCCCCCGCTGGGGGCTCGGCTGGGGGGTGACGGGCGACCCCCGCCCCACGGCGGGGGGGGGGGCACCGGTGGGGGTTCACCGTCACCAAACTGGGGGCACCGGTCGGGGTTAACCCTTCCGCGCCGGGGGCCGTGGGGCTGCGGGCGTTGTGGGTGCCGTGGGGCAGTGGGTGCCGTGGGGCAGTGGATACTGTGGGGCAGTGGGTGCTGTGGGGCAGTGGGTGCCATGGGGCTGTGGATGCTGTGGGGCTGTGGGTGCCGTGGGGCAGTGGGTGCCGTGGGGCTGTGGATACTGTGGGGCAGTGGGTGCTGTGGGGCAGTGGGTGCCGTGGGGCAGTGGGTGCCGTGGGGCTGTGGGCGTTGTGGGTGCTGTGGGGCAGTGGGTGCCATGGGGCTGTGGATGCTGTGGGGCTGTGAATGCTGTGGGGCAGTGGGTGCTGTGGGGCAGTGGGTGCCGTGGGTCAGTGAATGCTATGGGTCAGTGGATGCTGTGGGGCTGTGGATACTGTGGGTCAGTGGGTGCCGTGGGTCAGTGGGTGC
>NW_026529824.1:0-40888 GCF_028500815.1 Rissa tridactyla | reverse complement strand
GGTGTCGCCGAATCTGACGGCCGCCGGAAACCCCGCAGCCCCACGGGCTGTGGGGCCACGCGAGCGGCTGCCAAAGAGCTTTCCAACGAGGCACGGCTTTCCCCTCCTGGCTCTTCGGGCGTGGGAGCTGTCGCCAGAGCCGCGGCCCTACCGGAAAATGCTTCGCAGGCTGGCGCGGCGGCGCCACGTGGGTCCCGGTGTCGCCGAGGCTGACGGCCGCCGGAAAGCCCGCAGCCCCACGGGCTGTGGGGCCACGCGAGCGGCTGCCAAAGAGCTTTCCAACGAGGCACGGCTTTCCCTCCTGGCTCTTCGGGCGTGGAAGCTGTCACCAGAGCCGTGGCCCTACCGGAAAATGCTTCGCAGGCTGGCGCTGCGGCGCCACGAAGGCGCCGGTGTCGCCGAGGCTGACGGCAGCCGGAAAGCCCGCAGCCCCACGGGCTGTGGGGCCACGCGAGCGGCTGCCAAAGAGCTTTCCAAGGAGGCACGGCTTTCCCTCCTGGCTCTTCGGGCGTGGGAGCTGTCGCCAGAGCCGCGGCCCTACCGGAAAATGCTTCGCAGGCTGGCGCTGCGGCGCCACGAAGGCGCCGGTGTCGCCGAGGCTGACGGCCGCCGGAAAGCCCGCAGCCCCACGGACTGTGGGGCCACGCGAGCGGCTGCCAAAGAGCTTTCCAAGGAGGCACGGCTTTCCCTCCTGGCTCTTTGGGCGTGGGAGCTGTCGCCAGAGCCACGGCCCTACCGGAAAATGCTTCGCAGTCTGGCGCGGCGGCGCCGCGTGGGCGCCGGTGTCGCCGACGCTGAGGGCCGCCGGAAAGCCCGCAGCCCCACGGGCTGTGGGGCCACGCGAGCGGCTGCCAAAGAGCTTTCCAACAAGTCACGGCTTTCCCTCCTGGCTCTTCGGGCGTGGGAGCTGTCGCCAGAGCCGCGGCCCTACCGGAAAATGCTTCGCAGGCTGGCGCGGCGGCGCCACGTGGTTGCCGGTGTCGCCGAGGCTCACGGCAGCCGGAAAGCCCGCAGCCCCACGGGCTGTGGGGCCACGCGAGCGGCTGCCAAAGAGCTTTCCAAGGAGGCACGGCTTTCCCTCCTGGCTCTTCGGGCGTGGGAGCTGTCGCCAGAGACGCGGCCCTACCGGAAAATGCTTCGCAGTCTGGCGCGGCGGTGCCACGTGGGCACCGGTGTCGCCGAGGCTGACGGCCGCCGGAAAGCCCGCAGCCCCACGGGCTGTGGGGCCACGCGAGCGGCTGCCAAAGAGCTTTCCAAGGAGGCACGGCTTTCCCTCCTGGCTCTTCGGGCGTGGGAGCTGTCGCCAGAGCCGCGGCCCTACCGGAAAATGCTTCGCAGGCTGGCGCGGTGGCACCACGTGGGCGCCGGTGTCGCCGAGGCTGACGGCGGCCGGAAAGCCCGCAGCCCCACAGGCTGTGGGGCCACGCGAGCGTCTGCCAAAGAGCTTTCCAACGAGGCACGGCTTTCCCTCCTGGCTCTTCGGGCGTGGGAGCTGTCGCCAGAGCCGCGGCCCTACCGGAAAATGCTTCGCAGGCTGGCGTGGCGGCGCCACGTGGGCGCCGGTGTCGCCGAGGCTGACGGCCCGCCGGAAAGCCCGCGGCCCCACGGGCCATGGGGCCACGCGAGCGGCTGCCAAAGAGCTTTCCAAGGAGGCACAGCTTTCCCTCCTGGCTCTTCGGGCGTGGGAGCTGTCACCAGAGCCGCGGCCCCTACCGGAAAATGCTTCGCAGGCTGGCGTGGCGGCGAAACGTGGTCGCAGGTGTCGCTGAGGCTGACGGCCGCCGGAAAGCCCGCAGCGCCACGGGCTGTGGGGCCACACGAGCGGCTGCTAAAGGGGTTTCCAACGAGGCACGGCTTTCCCTCCTGGCTCTTCGGGCGTGGGAGCTGTCGCCAGAGCCGCGGCCCTACCGGAAAATGCTTCGCAGGCTGGCGTGGCGGCGAAACGTGGTCGCAGGTGTCGCCGAGGCTGACGGCCGCCGGAAAGCCCGCAGCCCCACGGGCTGCGGGGCCCACGCGAGCGGCTGCTAAAGAGGTTTCCAAGGAGGCACGGCTTTCCCTCCTGGCTCTTCGGGCGTGGGAGCTGTCACCAGAGCCGCGGCCCTACCGGAAAATGCTTCGCAGGCTGGCGCGGCGGCGCCACGAAGGCGCCGGTGTCGCCGAGGCTGACGGCCGCCGGAAAGCCCGCAGCCCCACGGACTGTGGGGCCACGCGAGCGGCTGCCAAAGAGCTTTCCAAGGAGGCACGGCTTTCCCTCCTGGCTCTTTGGGCGTGGGAGCTGTCGCCAAAGCCACGGCCCTACCGGAAAATGCTTCGCAGGCTGGCGCGGTGGCGCCACGTGGGCGCCGGTGTCGCCGAGGCTGACGGCTGCCGGAAAGCCCGCAGCCCCACGGGCTGTGGGGCCACGCGAGCGGCTGCGAAAGAGCTTTCCAACGAGGCACGGCTTTCCCTCCTGGCTCTTCGGGCGTGGGAGCTGTCACCAGAGCCGCGGCCCTACTGGAAAATGCTTCGCAGGCTGGCGTGGCCGCGTCACGTCGGCGCCGGTGTCGCCGAATCTGACGGCCTCCGGAAAGCCCGCGGCCCCACGGGCTGTGGGGCCACACGAGCGGCTGCCAAAGAGCTTTCTAAGGAGGCACGGCGTTCCCTCCTGGCTCTTCAGGCGTGGGAGCTGTCGCCAGAGCCGCGGCCCTACCGGAATATGCTTCGCAGGCTGGCGCGGCGGTGCCACGTGGGCGCCGGTGTCGCCGAGGCTGACGGCCGCCAGAAAGCCCGCAGCCCCACGGGCTGTGGGGCCACGCGAGCGGCTGCCAAAGAGCTTTCCAACGAGGCACGGCTTTCCCTCCTGGCTCTTCGGGTGTGGGAGCTGTCGCCAGAGCTGCGGCCCTACCGGAAAATGCTTCGCAGTCTGGCACGGCGGCGCCACGTGGGCGCCGGTGTCGCTGAGGCTGACGGCCGCCGGAAAGCCCGCGGCCCCACGGGCCGTGGGGCCACGCGAGCGGCTGCCAAAGAGGTTTCCAAGGAGGCACGGCTTTCCCTCCTGGCTCTCTGGGCGTGGGAGCTGTCACCAGAGCCACGGCCCTACCGGAAAATGCTTCGCAGGCTGGCGCGGCGGCGCCACGTGGGCGCCGGTGTCGCCGAATCTGACGGCCGCCGGAAAGCCCGCGGCCCCACTGGCTGTGGGGCCACGCGAACGGCTGCCAAAGAGCTTTCCAAGGAGGCACGGCTTTCCCTCCTGGCTCTTCGGGCGTGGGAGCTGTCGCCAGAGCCGCGGCCCTACCGGAAAATGCTTCGCAGGCTGGCGCGGCGGCGCCACGTGGGCGCCGGTGTCGCCGAGGCTGACGGCCGCCGGAAAGCCCGCAGCGCCACGGGCTGTGGGGCCACGCGAGCGGCTGCTAAAGAGGTTTCCAACGAGGCACGGCTTTCCCTCCTGGCTCTTCGGGCGTGGGAGCTGTCACCAGAGCCGCGGCCCTACCGGAAAATGCTTCGCAGGCTGGCGCGGCGGCGCCACGTGGGCGCCGGTGTCGCCGAGGCTGACGGCTGCCGGAAAGCCCGCAGACCCACGGGCTGTGGGGCCACGTGAGCGGCTGCCAAAGAGCTTTCCAACGAGGCACGGCTTTCCCTCCTGGCTCTTCGGGCGTGGAAGCTGTCACCAGAGCGGTGGCCCTACCGGAAAATGCTTCGCAGGCTGGCGTGGCCGCCCCACGTGGTTGCCGGTGTCGCCGAATCTGACGGCCGCCAGAAAGCCCGCAGCCCCACGGGCTGTGGGGCCACGCGAGCGGCTGCCAAAGAGCTTTCCAAGGAGGCACGGCTTTCCCTCCTGGCTCTTCGGGCGTGGGAGCTGTCGCCAGAGCCGCGGCCCTACCGGAAAATGCTTCGCAGGCTGGCGCTGCGGCGCCACGAAGGCGCCGGTGTCGCCGAGGCTGACGGCCGCCGGAAAGCCCGCAGCCCCACGGACTGTGGGGCCACGCGAGCGGCTGCCAAAGAGCTTTCCAAGGAGGCACGGCTTTCCCTCCTGGCTCTTTGGGCGTGGGAGCTGTCGCCACAGCCACGGCCCTACCGGAAAATGCTTCGCAGGCTGGCGCGGTGGCCCCACGTGGGCGCCGGTGTCGCCGAGGCTGACGGCCGCCGGAAAGCCCGCAGCCCCACGGGCTGTGGGGCCACGCGAGCGGCTGCCAAAGAGCTTTCCAACGAGGCACGACTTTCCCTCCTGGCTCTTCGGGCGTGGGAGCTGTCGCCAGAGCCGCGGCCCTACCGGAAAATGCTTCGCAGGCTGGCGCGGTGGCGCCACGTGGGCGCCGGTGTCGCCGAGGCTGACGGCGGCCGGAAAGCCCGCAGCCCCACAGGCTGTGGGGCCACGCGAGCGTCTGCCAAAGAGCTTTCCAACGAGGCACGGCTTTCCCTCCTGGCTCTTCGGGCGTGGGAGCTGTCGCCAGAGCCGCGGCCCTACCGGAAAATGCTTCGCAGGCTGGCGTGGCGGCGCCACGTGGGCGCCGGTGTCGCCGAGGCTGACGGCCGCCGGAAAGCCCGCGGCCCCACGGGCCATGGGGCCACGCGAGCGGCTGCCAAAGAGCTTTCCAAGGAGGCACAGCTTTCCCTCCTGGCTCTTCGGGCGTGGGAGCTGTCACCAGAGCCGCGGCCCTACCGGAAAATGCTTCGCAGGCTGGCGTGGCGGCGAAACGTGGTCGCAGGTGTCGCCGAGGCTGACGGCCGCCGGAAAGCCCGCAGCGCCACGGGCTGTGGGGCCACACGAGCGGCTGCTAAAGGGGTTTCCAACGAGGCACGGCTTTCCCTCCTGCCTCTTCGGGCGTGGGAGCTGTCGCCAGAGCCGCGGCCCTACCGGAAAATGCTTCGCAGGCTGGCGTGGCGGCGAAACGTGGTCGCAGGTGTCGCCGAGGCTGACGGCCGCCGGAAAGCCCGCAGCCCCACGGGCTGCGGGGCCACGCGAGCGGCTGCTAAAGAGGTTTCCAAGGAGGCACGGCTTTCCCTCCTGGCTCTTCGGGCGTGGGAGCTGTCACCAGAGCCGCGGCCCTACCGGAAAATGCTTCGCAGGCTGGCGCGGCGGCGCCACGTGGGCGCCGGTGTCGCCGAGGCTGACGGCTGCCGGAAAGCCCGCAGCCCCACGGGCTGTGGGGCCACGTGAGCGGCTGCTAAAGAGGTTTCCAACGAGGCACGGCTTTCCCTCCTGGCTCTTCGGGCGTGGGAGCTCTCGCCAGAGCCGCGGCCCTACCGGAAAATGCTTCGCAGGCTGGCGTGGCGGCGAAACGTGGTCGCAGGTGTCGCCGAGGCTGACGGCCGCCGGAAAGCCCGCAGCCCCACGGGCTGCGGGGCCACGCGAGCGGCTGCTAAAGAGGTTTCCAAGGAGGCACGGCTTTCCCTCCTGGCTCTTCGGGCGTGGGAGCTGTCGCAAGAGCCGCGGCCCTACCGGAAAATGCTTCGCAGGCTGGCGCGGCGGCGCCACGTGGGCGCCGGTGTCGCCGAGGCTGACGGCTGCCGGAAAGCCCGCAGCCCCACGGGCTGTGGGGCCACGTGAGCGGCTGCCAAAGAGCTTTCCAACGAGGCACGGCTTTCCCTCCTGGCTCTTCGGGCGTGGAAGCTGTCACCAGAGCCGTGGCCCTACCGGAAAATGCTTCGCAGGCTGGCGTGGCCGCGCCACGTGGTTGCCGGTGTCGCCGAATCTGACGGCTGCCGGAAAGCCCGCAGCCCCACGGGCTGTGGGGCCACGCGAGCGGCTGCCAAAGAGCTTTCCAAGGAGGCACGGCTTTCCCTCCTGGCTCTTCGGGCGTGGGAGCTGTCGCCAGAGCCGCGGCCCTACCGGAAAATGCTTCGCAGGCTGGCGCTGCGGCGCCACGAAGGCGCCGGTGTCGCCGAGGCTGACGGCCGCCGGAAAGCCCGCAGCCCCACGGACTGTGGGGCCACGCGAGCGGCTGCCAAAGAGCTTTCCAAGGAGGCACGGCTTTCCCTCCTGGCTCTTTGGGCGTGGGAGCTGTCGCCAGAGCCACGGCCCTACCGGAAAATGCTTCGCAGGCTGGCGCGGTGGCGCCACGTGGGCGCCGGTGTCGCCGAGGCTGACGGCCGCCGGAAAGCCCGCAGCCCCACGGGCTGTGGGGCCACGCGAGCGGCTGCGAAAGAGCTTTCCAACGAGGCACGGCTTTCCCTCCTGGCTCTTCGGGCGTGGGAGCTGTCACCAGAGCCGCGGCCCTACTGGAAAATGCTTCGCAGGCTGGCGTGGCCGCGTCACGTCGGCGCCGGTGTCGCCGAATCTGACGGCCTCCGGAAAGCCCGCGGCCCCACGGGCTGTGGGGCCACGCGAGCGGCTGCCAAAGAGCTTTCTAAGGAGGCACGGCGTTCCCTCCTGGCTCTTCAGGCGTGGGAGCTGTCGCCAGAGCCGCGGCCCTACCGGAATATGCTTCGCAGGCTGGCGCGGCGGTGCCACGTGGGCGCCGGTGTCGCCGAGGCTGACGGCCGCCAGAAAGCCCGCAGCCCCACGGGCTGTGGGGCCACGCGAGCGGCTGCCAAAGAGCTTTCCAACGAGGCACGGCTTTCCCTCCTGGCTCTTCGGGTGTGGGAGCTGTCGCCAGAGCTGCGGCCCTACCGGAAAATGCTTCGCAGTCTGGCACGGCGGCGCCACGTGGGCGCCGGTGTCGCTGAGGCTGACGGCCGCCGGAAAGCCCGCGGCCCCACGGGCCGTGGGGCCACGCGAGCGGCTGCCAAAGAGGTTTCCAAGGAGGCACAGCTTTCCCTCCTGGCTCTCTGGGCGTGGGAGCTGTCACCAGAGCCACGGCCCTACCGGAAAATGCTTCGCAGGCTGGCGCGGCGGCGCCACGTGGGCGCCGGTGTCGCCGAATCTGACGGCCGCCGGAAAGCCCGCGGCCCCACGGGCTGTGGGGCCACGCGAACGGCTGCCAAAGAGCTTTCCAAGGAGGCACGGCTTTCCCTCCTGGCTCTTCGGGCGTGGGAGCTGTCGCCAGAGCCGCGGCCCTACCGGAAAATGCTTCGCAGGCTGGCGCGGCGGCGCCACGTGGGCGCCGGTGTCGCCGAGGCTGACGGCCGCCGGAAAGCCCGCAGCGCCACGGCCTGTGGGGCCACGCGAGCGGCTGCTAAAGAGGTTTCCAACGAGGCACGGCTTTCCCTCCTGGCTCTTCGGGCGTGGGAGCTGTCACCAGAGCCGCGGCCCTACCGGAAAATGCTTCGCAGGCTGGCGCGGCGGCGCCACGTGGGCGCCGGTGTCGCCGAGGCTGACGGCTGCCGGAAAGCCCGCAGACCCACGGGCTGTGGGGCCACGTGAGCGGCTGCCAAAGAGCTTTCCAACGAGGCACGGCTTTCCCTCCTGGCTCTTCGGGCGTGGAAGCTGTCACCAGAGCGGTGGCCCTACCGGAAAATGCTTCGCAGGCTGGCGTGGCCGCCCCACGTGGTTGCCGGTGTCGCCGAATCTGACGGCCGCCAGAAAGCCCGCAGCCCCACGGGCTGTGGGGCCACGCGAGCGGCTGCCAAAGAGCTTTCCAAGGAGGCACGGCTTTCCCTCCTGGCTCTTCGGGCGTGGGAGCTGTCGCCAGAGCCGCGGCCCTACCGGAAAATGCTTCGCAGGCTGGCGCTGCGGCGCCACGAAGGCGCCGGTGTCGCCGAGGCTGACGGCCGCCGGAAAGCCCGCAGCCCCACGGACTGTGGGGCCACGCGAGCGGCTGCCAAAGAGCTTTCCAAGGAGGCACGGCTTTCCCTCCTGGCTCTTTGGGCGTGGGAGCTGTCGCCACAGCCACGGCCCTACCGGAAAATGCTTCGCAGGCTGGCGCGGTGGCCCCACGTGGGCGCCGGTGTCGCCGAGGCTGACGGCCGCCGGAAAGCCCGCAGCCCCACGGGCTGTGGGGCCACGCGAGCGGCTGCCAAAGAGCTTTCCAACGAGGCACGACTTTCCCTCCTGGCTCTTCGGGCGTGGGAGCTGTCGCCAGAGTCGCGGCCCTACCGGAAAATGCTTCGCAGGCTGGCGCGGCGGCGCCACGTGGGCACCGGTGTCGCCGAGGCTGACGGCGGCCAGAAAGCCCGCAGCCCCACGGGCTGTGGGGCCACGCGAGCGGCTGCCAAAGAGCTTTCCAAGGAGGCACGGCTTTCCCTCCTGGCTCTTCGGGCGTGGGAGCTGTCGCCAGAGCCGCGGCCCTACCGGAAAATGCTTCGCAGTCTGGCGCGGCGGCGCCACGTGGGCGCCGGTGTCGCCGAGGCTGACGGCCGCCGGAAAGCCCGCAGCCCCACGGGCTGTGGGGCCACGCGAGCGGCTGCCAAAGAGCTTTCCAACGAGGCACGGCTTTCCCTCCTGGCTCTTCGGGCGTGGGAGCTGTCGCCAGAGCCGCGGCCCTACCCGAAAATGCTTCGCAGTCTGGCACGGCGGCGCCACGTGGGCGCCAGTGTCGCCGAGGCTGACGGCCGCCGGAAAGCCCGCGGCCCCACGGGCCGTGGGGCCACGCAAGCGGCTGCCAAAGAGCTTTCCAACGAGGCACAGCTTTCCCTCCTGGCTCTTTGGGCGTGGGAGCTGTCACCAGAGCCACGGCCCTACCGGAAAATGCTTCGCAGGCTGGCGCGGCGGCGCCACGTGGGCGCCGGTGTCGCCGAGGCTGACGGCCGCCGGAAAGCCCGCAGCCCCACGGGATGTGGGGCCACGCGAGCGGCTGCCAAAGAGCTTTCCAAGGAGGCACGGCTTTCCCTCCTGGCTCTTCGGGCGTGGGAGCTATCGCCAGAGCCGCGGCCCTAGCAGAAAATGCTTCGCAGGCTGGCGTGGCGGCGAAACGTGGTCGCAGGTGTCGCCGAGGCTGACGGCCGCCGGAAAGCCCGCAGCGCCACGGGCTGTGGGGCCACGCGAGCGGCTGCTAAAGAGGTTTCCAACGAGGCACGGCTTTCCCTCCTGCCTCTTCGGGCGTGGGAGCTGTCGCCAGAGCCGCGGCCCTACCGGAAAATGCTTCGCAGGCTGGCGTGGCGGCGAAACGTGGTCGCAGGTGTCGCCGAGGCTGACGGCCGCCGGAAAGCCCGCAGCCCCACGGGCTGTGGGGCCACGCGAGCGGCTGCTAAAGAGGTTTCCAAGGAGGCACGGCTTTCCCTCCTGGCTCTTCGGGCGTGGGAGCTGTCACCAGAGCCGCGGCTCTACCGGAAAATGCTTCGCAGGCTGGCGCGGTGGCGCCACGTGGGCGCCGGTGTCGCCGAGGCTGACGGCTGCCGGAAAGCCCGCAGACCCACGGGCTGTGGGGCCACGTGAGCGGCTGCCAAAGAGCTTTCCAACGAGGCACGGCTTTCCCTCCTGGCTCTTCGGGCGTGGAAGCTGTCACCAGAGCCGTGGCCCTACCGGAAAATGCTTCGCAGGCTGGCGCGGCGGCGCCACGTGGTTGCCGGTGTCGCCGAGGCTGACGGCGGCCGGAAAGCCCGCAGCCCCACGGGCTGTGGGGCCACGCGAGCGGCTGCCAAAGAGCTTTCCAAGGAGGCACGGCTTTCCCTCCTGGCTCTTCGGGCGTGGGAGCTGTCGCCAGAGCCGCGGCCCTACCCGAAAATGCTTTGCAGGCTGGCCCTGCGGCGCCACGAAGGCGCCGGTGTCGCCGAGGCTGACGGCCGCCGGAAAGCCCGCAGCCCCACGGACTGTGGGGCCACGCGAGCGGCTGCCAAAGAGCTTTCTAAGGAGGCACGGCTTTCCCTCCTGGCTCTTCGGGCGTGGGAGCTGTCGCCAGAGCCACGGCCCTACCGGAAAATGCTTCGCAGGCTGGCGCGGTGGCGCCACGTGGGCGCCGGTGTCGCGGAGGCTGACGGCCGCCGGAAAGCCCGCAGCCCCACGGACTGTGGGGCCACGCGAGCGGCTGCCAAAGAGCTTTCCAAGGAGGCACGGCTTTCCCTCCTGGCTCTTCGGGCGTGGGAGCTGTCGCCAGAGCCGCGGCCCTACCGGAAAATGCTTCGCAGGCTGGCGTGGCGGCGACACGTGGGCGCCGGTGTCGCCGAGGCTGACGGCCGCCAGAAAGCCCGCAGCCCCACGGGCTGTGGGGCCACGCGAGCGGCTGCCAAAGAGCTTTCCGAGGAGGCACGGCTTTCCCTCCTGGCTCTTCGGGCGTGGGAGCTGTCGCAAGAGCCGCGGCCCTACCGGAAAATGCTTCGCAGGCTGGCGCGGCGGCGCCACGTGGGCGCCGGTGTCGCCGAGGCTGACGGCTGCCGGAAAGCCCGCAGCCCCACGGGCTGTGGGGCCACGTGAGCGGCTGCCAAAGAGCTTTCCAACGAGGCACGGCTTTCCCTCCTGGCTCTTCGGGCGTGGAAGCTGTCACCAGAGCCGTGGCCCTACCGGAAAATGCTTCGCAGGCTGGCGTGGCCGCGCCACGTGGTTGCCGGTGTCGCCGAATCTGACGGCTGCCGGAAAGCCCGCAGCCCCACGGGCTGTGGGGCCACGCGAGCGGCTGCCAAAGAGCTTTCCAACGAGGCACGGCTTTCCCTCCTGGCTCTTCGGGCGTGGGAGCTGTCACCAGAGCCACGGCCCTACCGGAAAATGCTTCGCAGGCTGGCGCGGCGGCGCCACGTGGGCGCCGGTGTCGCCGAGGCTCACGGCAGCCGGAAAGCCCGCAGCCCCACGGGCTGTGGGGCCACGCGAGCGGCTGCCAAAGAGCTTTCCAAGGAGGCACGGCTTTCCCTCCTGGCTCTTCGGGCGTGGGAGCTGTCGCCAGAGACGCGGCCCTACCGGAAAATGCTTCGCAGTCTGGCGCGGCGGTGCCACGTGGGCACCGGTGTCGCCGAGGCTGACGGCCGCCGGAAAGCCCGCAGCCCCACGGGCTGTGGGGCCACGCGAGCGGCTGCCAAAGAGCTTTCCAAGGAGGCACGGCTTTCCCTCCTGGCTCTTCGGGCGTGGGAGCTGTCGCCAGAGCCGCGGCCCTACCGGAAAATGCTTCGCAGGCTGGCGCGGTGGCGCCACGTGGGCGCCGGTGTCGCCGAGGCTGACGGCGGCCGGAAAGCCCGCAGCCCCACAGGCTGTGGGGCCACGCGAGCGTCTGCCAAAGAGCTTTCCAACGAGGCACGGCTTTCCCTCCTGGCTCTTCGGGCGTGGGAGCTGTCGCCAGAGCCGCGGCCCTACCGGAAAATGCTTCGCAGGCTGGCGTGGCGGCGCCACGTGGGCGCCGGTGTCACCGAGGCTGACGGCCGCCGGAAAGCCCGCGGCCCCACGGGCCGTGGGGCCACGCGAGCGGCTGCCAAAGAGCTTTCCAAGGAGGCACAGCTTTCCCTCCTGGCTCTTCGGGCGTGGGAGCTGTCACCAGAGCCGCGGCCCTACCGGAAAATGCTTCGCAGGCTGGCGTGGCGGCGAAACGTGGTCGCAGGTGTCGCTGAGGCTGACGGCCGCCGGAAAGCCCGCAGCGCCACGGGCTGTGGGGCCACGCGAGCGGCTGCTAAAGAGGTTTCCAACGAGGCACGGCTTTCCCTCCTGCCTCTTCGGGCGTGGGAGCTGTCGCCAGACCCGCGGCCCTACCGGAAAATGCTTCGCAGGCTGGCGTGGCGGCGAAACGTGGTCGCAGGTGTCGCCGAGGCTGACGGCCGCCGGAAAGCCCGCAGCCCCACGGGCTGCGGGGCCACGCGAGCGGCTGCTAAAGAGGTTTCCAAGGAGGCACGGCTTTCCCTCCTGGCTCTTCGGGCGTGGGAGCTGTCACCAGAGCCGCGGCCCTACCGGAAAATGCTTCGCAGGCTGGCGCGGCGGCGCCACGTGGGCGCCGGTGTCGCCGAGGCTGACGGCTGCCGGAAAGCCCGCAGCCCCACGGGCTGTGGGGCCACGTGAGCGGCTGCCAAAGAGCTTTCCAACGAGGCACGGCTTTCCCTCCTGGCTCTTCGGGCGTGGAAGCTGTCACCAGAGCCGTGGCCCTACCGGAAAATGCTTCGCAGGCTGGCGTGGCCGCGCCACGTGGTTGCCGGTGTCGCCGAATCTGACGGCTGCCGGAAAGCCCGCAGCCCCACGGGCTGTGGGGCCACGCGAGCGGCTGCCAAAGAGCTTTCCAACGAGGCAAGGCTTTCCCTCCTGGCTCTTCGGGCGTGGGAGCTGTCGCCAGAGCCGCGGCCCTACCGGAAAATGCTTCGCAGGCTGGCGCGGCGGCGCCACGTTGGCGCCGGTGTCGCCGAGGCTGACGGCCGCCGGAAAGCCCGCAGCCCCACGGGCTGTGGGGCCACGCGAGCGGCTGCCAAAGAGCTTTCCAACGAGGCACGGCTTTCCCTCCTGGCTCTTCGGGCGTGGGAGCTGTCACCAGAGCCGCGGCCCTACCGGAAAATGCTTCGCAGGCTGGCGTGGCCGCGCCACGTGGTTGCCGGTGTCGCCGAATCTGACGGCTGCCGGAAAGCCCGCAGCCCCACGGGCTGTGGGGCCACGCGAGCGGCTGCCAAAGAGCTTTCCAACGAGGCAAGGCTTTCCCTCCTGGCTCTTCGGGCGTGGGAGCTGTCGCCAGAGCCGCGGCCCTACCGGAAAATGCTTCGCAGGCTGGCGCGGCGGCGCCACGTTGGCGCCGGTGTCGCCGAGGCTGACGGCCGCCGGAAAGCCCGCAGCCCCACGGGCTGTGGGGCCACGCGAGCGGCTGCCAAAGAGCTTTCCAACGAGGCACGGCTTTCCCTCCTGGCTCTTCGGGCGTGGGAGCTGTCACCAGAGCCGCGGCCCTACCGGAAAATGCTTCGCAGGCTGGCGCGGCGGCGCCACGTGGGCGCCGGTGTCGCCGAGGCTGACGGCTGCCGGAAAGCCCGCAGCCCCACGGGCTGTGGGGCCACGTGAGCGGCTGCCAAAGAGCTTTCCAACGAGGCACGGCTTTCCCTCCTGGCTCTTCGGGCGTGGAAGCTGTCACCAGAGCCGTGGCCCTACCGGAAAATGCTTCGCAGGCTGGCGTGGCCGCGCCACGTGGTTGCCGGTGTCGCCGAATCTGACGGCTGCCGGAAAGCCCGCAGCCCCACGGGCTGTGGGGCCACGCGAGCGGCTGCCAAAGAGCTTTCCAACGAGGCACGTCTTTCCCTCCTGGCTCTTCGGGCGTGGGAGCTGTCGCCAGAGCCGCGGCCCTACCGGAAAATGCTTCGCAGGCTGGCGCGGCGGCGCCACGTTGGCGCCGGTGTCGCCGAGGCTGACGGCCGCCGGAAAGCCCGCAGCCCCACGGGCTGTGGGGCCACGCGAGCGGCTGCCAAAGAGCTTTCCAACGAGGCACGGCTTTCCCTCCTGGCTCTTCGGGCGTGGGAGCTGACGCCAGAGACGCGGCCCTACCGGAAAATGCTTCGCAGGCTGGCGCGGCGGCGCCACGTGGGCGCCGGTGTCGCCGAGGCTGACGGCCGCCGGAAAGCCCGCAGCCCCACGGGCTGTGGGGCCACGTGAGCGGCTGCCAAAGAGCTTTCCAAGGAGGCACGGCTTTCCCTCCTGGCTCTTCGGGCGTGGGAGCTGTCGCCAGAGCCGCGGCCCTACCGGAAAATGGTTTGCAGGCTGGGGCGCCGGCGCCACGTGGGCGCTGGTGTCGCCGAGGCTGACGGCCGCCGGAAAGCCCGCAGCCCCACGGGCTGTGGGGCCACGCGAGCGGCTGCCAAAGAGCTTTCCAACGAGGCACGGCTTTCCCTCCTGGCTCTTCGGGCGTGGGAGCTGTCGCCAGAGCCGCGGCCCTACCGGAAAATGCTTCGCAGGCTGGCGCGGCGGCGTCACGTGGGCGCCGGTGTCGCCGAGGCTGACGGCCGCCGGAAAGCCCGCAGCCCCACGGGCTGTGGGGCCACGCGAGAGGCTGCCAAAGAGCTTTCCAACGAGGCATGGCTTTCCCTCCTGGCTCTTCGGCCATGGGAGCTGTCGCCAGAGACGCGGCCCTACCAGAGAATGCTTCGCAGGCTGGCGCGGCAGCGCCACGTTGGCGCCGGTGTCGCCGCGGCTGACGGCCGCCGGAAAGCCCGCAGCCCCACGGGCTGTGGGGCCACGCGAGCGGCTGCCAAAGAGCTTTCCAACGAGGCACGGCTTTCCCTCCTGGCTCTTCAGGCGCAGGAGCTGCCGCCAGACCCGCGGCCCTACCGGAAAATTCTTCGCAGGCTGGCGCGGCGGCGCCACGTGGGCGCCGGTGTCGCCGAGGCTGACGGCCGCCGGAAAGCCCGCAGCCCCACGGGCTGTGGGGCCACGCGAGCGGCTGCCAAAGAGCTTTCCAACGAGGCACGGCTTTCCCTCCTGGCTCTTCGGCCGTGGGAGCTGTCGCCAGAGCCGCGGCCCTACCGGAAAATGATTCGCAGGCCGGCGCGGCGGCGTCACGTGGGCGCCGGTGTCGCCGAGGCTGACGGCCGCCGGAAAGCCCGCAGCCCCACGGGCTGTGCGGCCACGCGAGCGGCTGCCAAAGAGCTTTCCAACGAGGCATGGCTTTCCCTCCTGGCTCTTCGGGCGTGGGAGCTTTCGCCAGAGACGCGGCCCTTCCGGAAAATGCTTCGCAGGCTGGCGCGGCAGCGCCACGTTGGCGCCGGTGTCGCCGCGGCTGACGGCCGCCGGAAAGCCCGCAGACCCACGGGCTGTGGGGCCACGCGAGCGGCTGCCAAAGAGCTTTCCAACGAGGCATGACTTTCCCTCCTGGCTCTTCGGGCGTGTGAGCTGTCGCCAGAGCTGCGGCCCTACCGGAAAATGCTTCGCAGGCTGGCGCGGCTGCGCCACGTGGTCGCAGGTTTTGTCGAGGCTGACGGCTGCCGGAAAGCCTGCAGCCCCACGGGCTGTGGGGCCACGCGAGCGGCTGCCAAAGAGCTTTCCAACGAGGCACGGCTTTCCCTCCTGGCTCTTCGGGCGTGGGAGCTGTCGCCAGAGCCGCGGCCCTACCGGAAAATGCTTCGCAGGCTGGCGCGGGCGGCGTCACGTGGGCGCCGGTGTCGCCGAGGCTGACGGCCGCCGGAAAGCCCGCAGCCCCACGGGCTGTGGGGCCACGCGAGCGGCTGCCAAAGAGCTTTCCAAGGAGGCACGGCTTTCCCTCGTGGCTCTTCGGGCGTGGGAGCTGTCGCCAGAGCCGCGGCCCTACCGGAAAATGCTTCGCAGGCTGGCGCGGCGGCGCCACGTGGGTGCTGGTGTCGCCGAGGCTGACGGCCGCCGGAAAGCCCGCAGCCCCACGGGCTGTGGGGCCACGCGAGCGGCTGCCAAAGAGCTTTCCAACGAGGCACGGCTTTCCCTCCTGGCTCTTCGGGCGTGGGAGCTGTCGCCAGAGCCGCGGCCCTACCGGAAAATGCTTCGCAGGCTGGCGCGGCTGTGCCACGTGGTCGCAGGTGTCGCCGAGGCTGACGGCTGCCGGAAAGCCCGCAGCCCCACGGGCTGTGGGGCCACGTGAGCGGCTGCCAAAGAGCTTTCCAACGAGGCACGGCTTTCCCTCCTGGCTCTTCGGGCGTGGGAGCTGTCGCCAGAGCCGCGGCCCTACCGGAAAATGCTTCGCAGGCTGGCGCGGCTGTGCCACGTGGTCGAAGGTGTCGCCGAGGCTGACGGCTGCCGGAAAGCCCGCAGCCCCACGGGCTGTGAGGCCACGCGAGCGGCTGCCAAAGAGCTTTCCAACGAGGCACGGCTTTCCCTCCTGGCTCTTCGGGCGTGGGAGCTGTCGCCAGAGCCGCGGCCCTACCGGAAAATGCTTCGCAGGCTGGCGCGGCGGCGCCACGTGGGCGCCGGTGTCGCCGAGGCTCACGGCCGCTGGAAAGCCCGCAGCCCCACGGGCTGTGGGGCCACGTGAGCGGCTGCCAAAGAGCTTTCCAAGGAGGCACGGCTTTCCCTCCTGGCTCTTCGGGCGTGGGAGGTGTCGCCAGAGCCGCGGCCCTACCGGAAAATGCTTCGCAGGCTGGCGCGGCGGCGCCACGTGGGCGCCGGTGTCGCTGAGGCTGACGGCCGCCGGAAAGCCCGCAGCCCCACGGGCTGTGGGGCCACGCGAGCGGCTGCCAAAGAGCTTTCCAACGAGGCACGGCTTTCCCTCCTGGCTCTTCGGGCGTGGGAGCTGTCGCCAGAGCCGCGGCCCTACCGGAAAATCCTTTGAAGGCTGGTGCGGCTGCGTCACGTGGGCGCCGGTGTCGCCGAGGCTGACGGCCGCCGGAAAGCCCGCAGCCCCACGGGCTGTGGGGCCACGCGAGCGGCTGCCAAAGAGCTTTCCAACGAGGCACGGCTTTCCCTCCTGGCTCTTCGGGCGTGGGAGCTGACGCCAGAGCCGCGGCCCTACCGGAAAATGCTTCGCAGGCTGGCGTGGCGGCGCCACGTGGGCGCCGGTGTCGCCGAGGCTGACGGCTGCAGGAAAGCCCGCAGCCCCACGGGCTGTGGGGCCACGCGAGCGGCTGCCAAAGAGCTTTCCAACGAGGCACGGCTTTCCCTCCTGGCTCTTCGGGCATGGGAGCTGTCGCCAGAGCCGCGGCCCTACCGGAAAATGCTTCGCAGGCTGGCGCGGCGGCGCCACGTTCGCGCCGGTGTCGCCGAGGCTGACGGCCGCCGGAAAGCCCGCCGCCCCACGGGCTGTGGGGCCATGCGAGCGGCTGCCAAAGAGCTTTCCAACGAGGCACGGCTTTCCCTCCTGGCTCTTCGGGCGTGGGAGCTGTCGCCAGAGCCGCGGCCGTACTGGAAAATGCTTCGCAGTCTGGCGCAGCGGCGCCACGTGGGCGCCGGTGTCGCCGAGGCTGACGGCCGCCGGAAAGCCCGCAGCCCCACGGGCTGTGGGGCCACGTGAGCGGCTGCCAAAGAGCTTTCCAAGGAGGCACGGCTTTCCCTCCTGGCTCTTCGGGCGTGGGAGCTGTCGCCAGAGCCGCGGCCCTACCGGAAAATGCTTCGCAGGCTGGCGCGGGGGCGCCACGTGGGCGCCGGTGTCGCCGAGGCTGACGGCCGCCGGAAAGCCCGCAGCCCCACGGGCTGTGGGGCCACGCGAGCGGCTGCCAAAGAGCTTTCCAACGAGGCACGGCTTTCCCTCCTGGCTCTTCGGGCGTGCGAGCTGCCACCAGAGCCGCGGCCCTACCGGAAAATGCTTCGCAGGCTGGCGCGGCGGCGTCACGTGGGCGCCGGTGTCGCCGAGGCTGACGGCTGCCGGAAAGCCCGCAGCCCCACGGGCTGTGGGGCCACGCGAGCGGCTGCCAAAGAGCTTTCCAACGAGGCACGGCTTTCCCTCCTGGCTCTTCGGGCGTGGGAGCTGCTGCCAGACCCGCGGCCCTACCGGAAAATGCTTCGCAGGCTGGCGCGGCGGCGTCACGTGGGCGCCGGTGTCGCCGAGGCTGACGGCCGCCGGAAAGCCCGCAGCCCCACGGGCTGTGGGGCCACGCGAGCGGCTGCCAAAGAGCTTTCCAACGAGGCACGGCTTTCCCTCCTGGCTCTTCGGGCGTGGGAGCTGTCGCCAGAGCCGCGGCCCTACCGGAAAATGCTTCGCAGGCTGGCGCGGCGGCGCCACGTTGGCGCCGGTGTTGCCGAGGCTGACGGCCGCTGGAAAGCTCGCAGCCCCACGGGCTGTGGGGCCACGCGAGCGGCTGCCAAAGAGCTTTCCAACCAGGCACGGCTTTCCGTCCTGGCTCTTCGGGCGTGGGAGCTGTCGCCAGAGACGCGGCCCTACCGGAAAATGCTTCGCAGGCTGGCGCGACGGCGCCACGTGGGCGCCAGTGTCGCCGAGGCTGACGGCCGCCGGAAAGCCCGCAGCCCCACGGGCTGTGGGGCCACGCGAGCGGCTGCCAAAGAGCTTTCCAACGAGGCACGGCTTTCCCTCCTGGCTCTTCGGGCGTGGGAGCTGCCGCCAGAGCCGCGGCCCTACCGGAAAATGCTTCGCAGGCTGGTGCGGCGGGACCACGTGGGCGCCGGTGTCGCCGAGGCTGACGGCCGCCGGAAAGCCCGCAGCCCCACGGGCTGTGGGGCCACGCGAGCGGCTGCCAAAGAGCTTTCCAACGAGGCACGGCTTTCCCTCCTGGCTCTTCGGGCGTGGGAGCTGTCACCAGAGCCGCGGCCCTACCGGAAAATGCTTCGCAGGCTGGCGCGGCAGCGCCCCGATGGCGCCGGTGTCGCCGAGGCTGACGGCCGCCGGAAAGCCCGCAGCCCCACGGGCTGTGGGGCCACGCGAGCGGCTGCCAAAGAGCTTTCCAACGAGGCACGGCTTTCCCTCCTGGCTCTTCGGGCGTGGGAGCTGTCGCCAGAGCCGCGGCCCTACCGGAAAATGCTTCGCAGGCTGGCGCAGCGGCGCCACGTGGGCGCCGGTGTCGCCGAGGCTGACGGCCGCCGGAAAGCCCGCAGACCCACGGGCTGTGGGGCCACGCGAGCGGCTGCCAAAGAGCTTTCCAAGGAGGCACGGCTTTCCCTCCTGGCTCTTCGGGCGTGGGAGCTGCCGCCAGAGCCGCGGCCCTACCGGAAAATGCTTCGCAGGCTGGCGCAGCGGCGCCACGTGGGCGCCGGTGTCGCCGAGGCTGACGGCCGCCGGAAAGCCCGCAGCCCCACGGGCTGTGGGGCCATGCGAGCGGCTACCAAAGAGCTTTCCAAGGAGGCACGGCTTTCCCTCCTGGCTCTTCGGGCGTGGGAGCTGTCGCCAGAGCCGCGGCCCTACCGGAAAATGCTTCGCAGGCTGGCGCGGTGGCGTCACGTGGGCACCGGTGTTGCCGAGGCTGACGGCCGCCGGAAAGCCCGCAGCCCCACGGGCTGTGGGGCCACGCGAGCGGCTGCCAAAGAGCTTTCCAACGAGGCACGGCTTTCCCTCCTGGCTCTTCGGGCATGGGAGCTGTCGCCAGAGCCGCGGCCCTACCGGAAAATGCTTCGCAGGCTGGCGCGGCGGCGCCACGTGGGCGCCGGTGTCGCCGAGGCTGACGGCCGCCGGAAAGCCCGCAGCCCCACGGGCTGTGGGGCCACGCGAGCGGCTGCCAAAGAGCTTTCCAACGAGGCACGGCTTTCCCTCCTGGCTCTTCGGGCGTGGGAGCTGCCGCCAGAGTCGCGGCCCTACCGGAAAATGCTTCGCAGGCTGGCACGGCGGCGCCACGTGGGCGCCGGTGTCGCCGAGGCTGACGGCCGCCGGAAAGCCCGCAGCCCCACGGGCTGTGGGGCCACGCGAGCGGCTGCCAAAGAGCTTTCCAACGAGGCACGGCTTTCCCTCCTGGCTCTTCGGGCGTGGGAGCTGTCGCCAGAGCCGCGGCCCTACCGGAAAATGCTTCGCAGGCTGGCGCGGCGGCGCCACGTGGGCGCTGGTGTCGCCGAGGCTGACGGCCGCCGGAAAGCCCGCAGCCCCACGGGCTGTGGGGCCACGCGAGCGGCTGCCAAAGAGCTTTCCAACGAGGCATGGCTTTCCCTCCTGGCTCTTCGGGCGTGGGAGCTGTCGCCAGAGCCGCGGCCCTACCGGAAAATGCTTCGCAGGCTGGCGCGGCGGCGCCACGTGGGCGCCGGTGTCGCCGAGGCTGACGGCCGCCGGAAAGCCCGCAGCCCCACGGGCTGTGGGGCCACGCGAGCGGCTGCCAAAGAGCTTTCCAAGGAGGCACGGCTTTCCCTCCTGGCTCTTCAGGCATGGGAGATGCCGCCAGAGCCGCGGCCCTACCGGAAAAAGCTTCGCAGGCTGGCGCGGCGGCGCCACGTGGGCGCCGGTGTCGCCGAGGCTGACGGCTGCCGGAAAGCCCGCAGCCCCACGGGCTGTGGGGCCACGTGAGCGGCTGCCAAAGAGCTTTCCAACGAGGCACGGCTTTCCCTCCTGGCTCTTCGGTCGTGGGAGCTGCCGCCAGAGCCGCGGCCCTACCGGAAAATGCTTCGCAGGCTGGCGTGGCGGCGCCACGTGGGCGCCGGTGTCGCCGAGGCTGACGGCCGCCGGAAAGCCCGCAGCCCCACGGGCTGTGGGGCCACGCGAGCGGCTGCCAAAGAGCTTTCCAACGAGGCACGGCTTTCCCTCCTGGCTCTTCGGGCGTGGGAGCTGTCGCCAGAGCCGCGGCCCTACCGGAAAATGCTTCGCAGGCTGGCGCGGCGGCGCCACGTGGGCGCCGGTGTCGCCGAGGCTGACGGCCGCCGGAAAGCCCGCAGCCCCACGGGCTGTGGGGCCACGCGAGCGGCTGCCAAAGAGCTTTCCAACGAGGCACGGCTTTCCCTCCTGGCTCTTCGGGCGTGGGAGGTGCCGCCAGAGTCGCGGCCCTACCGGAAAATGCTTCGCAGGCTGGCGCGGCGGCGCCACGTGGGCGCCGGTGTCGCCGAGGCTGACGGCCTCCGGAAAGCCCGCAGCCCCACGGGCTGTGGGGCCACGCGAGCGGCTGCCAAAGAGCTTTCCAACGAGGCACGGCTTTCCCTCCTGGCTCTTCGGGCGTGGGAGCTGTCGCCAGAGCCGCGGCCCTACCGGAAAATGCTTCGCAGGCTGGCGCGGCGGCGCCACGTGGGCGCCGGTGTCGCCGAGTCTCACGGCCGCTGGAAAGCCCGCAGCCCCACGGGCTGTGGGGCCACGCGAGCGGCTGCCAAAGAGCTTTCCAACGAGGCACGGCTTTCCCTCCTGGCTCTTCGGGCGTGGGAGCTGTCGCCAGAGCCGCGACCCTACCGGAAAATCCTTTGAAGGCTGGTGCGGCGGCGTCACGTGGGCGCCGGTGTCGCCGAGGCTGACGGCCGCCGGAAAGCCCGCAGCCCCACGGGCTGTGGGGCCACGCAAGCGGCTGCCAAAGAGCTTTCCAAGGAGGCACGGCTTTCCCTCCTGGCTCTTCGGGCGTGGGAGCTGTCGCCAGAGCTGCGGCCCTACCGGAAAATGCTTCGCAGGCTGGCGCGGCTGCGCCACGTGGTCGCAGGTATTGTCGAGGCTGACGGCTGCCGGAAAGCCCGCAGCCCCACGGGCTGTGGGGCCACACGAGCGGCTGCCAAAGAGCTTTCCAAGGAGGCACGGCTTTCCCTCCTGGCTCTTCGGGCGTGGGAGCTGTCACCAGAGCCGCGGCCCTACCGGAAAATGCTTCGCAGGCTGGCGCGGCGGCGCCATGTGGGCGCCGGTGTCGCCGAGGCTGACGGCCGCCGGAAAGCCCGCAGCCCCACGGGCTGTGGGGCCACGCGAGCGGCTGCCAAAGAGCTTTCCAACGAGGCATGGCTTTCCCTCCTGGCTCTTCGGGCGTGGGAGCTGTCGCCAGAGCCGCGGCCCTACCGGAAAATGCTTCGCAGGCTGGTGCGGCGGCGTCACGTGGGCGCCGGTGTCGCCGAGGCTGACGGCCGCCGGAAAGCCCGCAGCCCCACGGGCTGTGGGGCCACGCGAGCGGCTGCCAAAGAGCTTTCCAACGAGGCATGGCTTTCCCTCCTGGCTCTTCGGGCGTGGGAGCTGCCGCCAGAGCCGCGGCCCTACCGGAAAATGCTTCGCAGGGTGGCGTGGCGGCGCCACGTGGGCGCCGGTGTCGCCGAGGCTGACGGCCGCCGGAAAGCCCGCAGCCCCACGGGCTGTGGGGCCACGCGAGCGGCTGCCAAAGAGCTTTCCAACGAGGCACGGCTTTCCCTCCTGGCTCTTCGGGCGTGGGAGCTGTCGCCAGAGCCGCGGCCCTACCGGAAAATGCTTCGCAGGCTGGTGGGGCGGCGTCACGTGGGCGCCGGTGTCGCTGAGGCTGACGGCCGCCGGAAAGCCCGCAGCCCCACGAGCTGTGGGGCCACGCGAGCGGCTGCCAAAGAGCTTTCCAAGGAGGCACGGCTTTCCCTCCTGGCTCTTCGGGCGTGGGAGCTGTCGCCAGAGCTGCGGCCCTACCGGAAAATGCTTCGCAGGCTGACGCGGCGGCGCCACGTGGGTGCCGGTGTCGCCGAGGCAGACGGCCGCCGGAAAGCCCGCAGCCCCACGGGCTGTGGGGCCACGCGAGCGGCTGCCAAAGAGCTTTCCAAGGAGGCACGGCTTTCCCTCCTGGCTCTTCGGGCATGGGAGCTGCCGCCAGAGCCGCGGCCCTACCGGAAAAAGCTTCGCAGGCTGGCGCGGCGGCGCCACGTGGGCGCCGGTGTCGCCGAGGCTGACGGCTGCCGGAAAGCCCGCAGCCCCACGGGCTGTGGGGCCACGTGAGCGGCTGCCAAAGAGCTTTCCAACGAGGCACGGCTTTCCCTCCTGGCTCTTCGGGCGTGGGAGCTGCCGCCAGAGCCGCGGCCCTACCGGAAAATGCTTCGCAGGCTGGCGTGGCGGCGCCACGTGGGCGCCGGTGTCGCCGAGGCTGACGGCCGCCGGAAAGCCCGCAGCCCCACGGGCTGTGGGGCCACGCGAGCGGCTGCCAAAGAGCTTTCCAACGAGGCACGGCTTTCCCTCCTGGCTCTTCGGGCGTGGGAGCTGTCGCCAGAGCCGCGGCCCTACCGGAAAATGATTCGCAGGCTGGCGCGGCGGCGCCACGTGGGCGCCGGTGTCGCCGAGGCTGACGGCCGCCGGAAAGCCCGCAGCCCCACGGGCTGTGGGGCCACGCGAGCGGCTGACAAAGAGCTTTCCAACGAGGCACGGCTTTCCCTCCTGGCTCTTCGGGCGTGGGAGGTGCCGCCAGAGTCGCGGCCCTACCGGAAAATGCTTCGCAGGCTGGCGCGGCGGCGCCACGTGGGCGCCGGTGTCGCCGAGGCTGACGGCCTCCGGAAAGCCCGCAGCGCCACGGGCTGTGGGGCCACGTGAGCGGCTGCCAAAGAGCTTTCCAACGAGGCACGGCTTTCCCTCCTGGCTCTTCGGGCGTGGGAGCTGTCGCCAGAGCCGCGGCCCTACCGGAAAATGCTTCGCAGGCTGGCGCGGCGGTGTCACGTGGGCGCTGGTGTTGCCGAGGCTGACGGCCGCCGGAAAGCCCGCAGCCCCACGGGCTGTGGGGCCACGCGAGCGGCTGCCAAAGAGCTTTCCAACGAGGCATGGCTTTCCCTCCTGGCTCTTCGGGCGTGGGAGCTGTCGCCAGAGCCGCGGCCCTACCAGAAAATGCTTCGCAGGCTGGCGCGGCGGCGCCACGTTGGCGCCGGTGTCGCCGAGGCTGACGGCCACCGGAAAGCCCGCAGCCCCACGGGCTGTGGGGCCACGCGAGCGGCTGCCAAAGAGCTTTCCAAGGAGGCACGGCTTTCCCTCCTGGCTCTTCGGGCGTGGGAGCTGCTGCCAGACCCGCGGCCCTACCGGAAAATTCTTCGCAGGCTGGCGCGGCGGCGCCACGTGGGCGCTGGTGTCGCCGAGGCTGACGGCCGCCGGAAAGCCCGCAGCCCCACGGGCTGTGGGGCCACGCGAGCGGCTGCCAAAGAGCTTTCCAACGAGGCACGGCTTTCCCTCCTGGCTCTTCGGGCGTGGGAGCTGTCGCCAGAGCCGCGACCCTACCGGAAAATCCTTTGAAGGCTGGTGCGGCGGCGTCACGTGGGCGCCGGTGTCGCCGAGGCTGACGGCCGCCGGAAAGCCCGCAGCCCCACGGGCTGTGGGGCCACGCAAGCGGCTGCCAAAGAGCTTTCCAAGGAGGCACGGCTTTCCCTCCTGGCTCTTCGGGCGTGGGAGCTGTCGCCAGAGCTGCGGCCCTACCGGAAAATGCTTCGCAGGCTGGCGCGGCTGCGCCACGTGGTCGCAGGTGTTGTCGAGGCTGATGGCTGCCGGAAAGCCCGCAGCCCCACGGGCTGTGGGGCCACGCGAGCGGCTGCCAAAGAGCTTTCCAACGAGGCACGGCTTTCCCTCCTGGCTCTTCGGGCGTGGGAGCTGTCGCCAGAGCTGTGGCCCTACCGGAAAATGCTTCGCAGGCTGGCGCGGCTGTGCCACGTGGTCGCAGGTGTCGCCGAGGCTGACGGCTGCCGGAAAGCCCGCAGCCCCACGGGCTGTGGGGCCACGCGAGCGTCTGCCAAAGAGCTTTCCAACGAGGCACAGCTTTCCCTCCTGGCTCTTCGGGCGTGGGAGCTGTCGCCAGAGCCGCGACCCTACCGGAAAATCCTTTGAAGGCTGGTGCGGCGGCGTCACGTGGGCGCCGGTGTCGCCGAGGCTGACGGCCGCCGGAAAGCCCGCAGCCCCACGGGCTGTGGGGCCACGCGAGCGGCTGCCAAAGAGCTTTCCAAGGAGGCACGGCTTTCCCTCCTGGCTCTTCGGGCGTGGGAGCTGTCGCCAGAGCTGCGGCCCTACCGGAAAATGCTTCGCAGGTTGGCGCGGCTGCGCCACGTGGTCGCAGGTGTTGTCGAGGCTGACGGCTGCCTGAAAGCCCGCAGCCCCACGGGCTGTGGGGCCACGCGAGCGGCTGCCAAAGAGCTTTCCAACGAGGCACGGCTTTCCCTCCTGGCTCTTCGGGCGTGGGAGCTGTCGCCAGAGCTGTGGCCCTACCGGAAAATGCTTCGCAGGCTGGCGCGGCTGTGCCACGTGGTCGCAGGTGTCGCCGAGGCTGACGGCTGCCGGAAAGCCCGCAGCCCCACGGGCTGTGGGGCCACGCGAGCGTCTGCCAAAGAGCTTTCCAACGAGGCACGGCTTTCCCTCCTGGCTCTTCGGGCGTGGGAGCTGTCGCCAGAGCCGCGGCCCTACCGGAAAATGCTTCGCAGGCTGGCGCGGCGGCGCCACGTGGGCGCCGGTGTCGCCGAGGCTCACGGCCGCTGGAAAGCCCGCAGCCCCACGGGCTGTGGGGCCACGTGAGCGGCTGCCAAAGAGCTTTCCAACGAGGCACGGCTTTCCCTCCTGGCTCTTCGGGCGTGGGAGCTGTCGCCAGAGCCGCGGCCCTACCGGAAAAAGCTTCGCAGGCTGGCGCGGCGGCGCCACGTTGGCGCCGGTGTCGCCGAGGCTGAGGGCCGCCGGAAAGCCCGCAGCCCCACGGGCTGTGGGGCCACGCGAGCGGCTGCCAAAGAGCTTTCCAACGAGGCACGGCTTTCCCTCCTGGCTCTTCGGGCGTGGGAGCTGCTGCCAGACCCGCGGCCCTACCGGAAAATTCTTCGCAGGCTGGCGCGGCGGCGCCACGTGGGCGCTGGTGTCGCCGAGGCTGACGGCCGCCGGAAAGCCCGCAGCCCCACGGGCTGTGGGGCCACGCGAGCGGCTGCCAAAGAGCTTTCCAACGAGGCACGGCTTTCCCTCCTGGCTCTTCAGGCGTGGGAGCTGTCGCCAGAGCCGCGACCCTACCGGAAAATCCTTTGAAGGCTGGTGCGGCGGCGTCACGTGGGCGCCGGTGTCGCCGAGGCTGACGGCCGCCGGAAAGCCCGCAGCCCCACGGGCTGTGGGGCCACGCAAGCGGCTGCCAAAGAGCTTTCCAAGGAGGCACGGCTTTCCCTCCTGGCTCTTCGGGCGTGGGAGCTGTCGCCAGAGCTGCGGCCCTACCGGAAAATGCTTCGCAGGCTGGCGCGGCTGCGCCACGTGGTCGCAGGTGTTGTCGAGGCTGACGGCTGCCTGAAAGCCCGCAGCCCCACGGGCTGTGGGGCCACGCAAGCGGCTGCCAAAGAGCTTTCCAAGGAGGCACGGCTTTCCCTCCTGGCTCTTCGGGCGTGGGAGCTGTCGCCAGAGCTGTGGCCCTACCGGAAAATGCTTCGTAGGCTGGCGCGGCTGTGCCACGTGGTCGCAGGTGTCGCCGAGGCTGACGGCTGCCGGAAAGCCCACAGCCCCACGGGCTGTGGGGCCACGCGAGCGTCTGCCAAAGAGCTTTCCAACGAGGCACGGCTTTCCCTCCTGGCTCTTCGGGCGTGGGAGCTGTCGCCAGAGCCGCGGCCCTACCGGAAAATGCTTCGCAGGCTGGCGCGGCGGCGCCACGTGGGCGCCGGTGTCGCCGAGGCTCACGGCCGCTGGAAAGCCCGCAGCCCCACGGGCTGTGGGGCCACGTGAGCGGCTGCCAAAGAGCTTTCCAACGAGGCACGGCTTTCCCTCCTGGCTCTTCGGGCGTGGGAGCTGTCGCCAGAGCCGCGGCCCTACCGGAAAAAGCTTCGCAGGCTGGCGCGGCGGCGCCACGTGGGCGCCGGTGTCGCCGAGGCTGACGGCTGCCGGAAAGCCCGCAGCCCCACGGGCTGTGGGGCCACGCGAGCGGCTGCCAAAGAGCTTTCCAAGGAGGCACGGCTTTCCCTCCTGGCTCTTCGGGCGTGGGAGCTGCCGCCAGAGCCGCGGCCCTACCGGAAAATGCTTCGCAGGCTGGCGTGGCGGCGACACGTGGGCGCCGGTGTCGCCGAGGCTGACGGCCGCCGGAAAGCCCGCAGCCCCATGGGCTGTGGGGCCACGCGAGCGGCTGCCAAAGAGCTTTCCAACGAGGCACGGCTTTCCCTCCTGGCTCTTCGGGCGTGGGAGCTGTCGCCAGAGCCGCGACCCTACCGGAAAATGCTTCGCAGGCTGGCGCGACGGCGCCACGTGGGCGCCAGTGTCGCCGAGGCTGACGGCCGCTGGAAAGCCCGCAGCCCCACGGGCTGTGGGGCCACGCGAGCGGCTGCCAAAGAGCTTTCCAACGAGGCACGGCTTTCCCTCCTGGCTCTTCAGTCGTGGGAGCTGCCGCCAGAGCCGCGGCCCTACCGGAAAATGCTTCGCAGGCCCGCGTGGCGGCGCCACGTGGGCGCCGGTGTCGCCGAGGCTGACGGCCGCCGGAAAGCCCGCAGCCCCACGGGCTGTGGGGCCACGCGAGCGGCTGCCAAAGAGCTTTCCAACGAGGCACGGCTTTCCCTCCTGGCTCTTCGGGCATGGGAGCTGTCGCCAGAGCCGCGGCCCTACCGGAAAATGCTTCGCAGGCTGGCGCGACGGCGCCACGTGGGCGCCGGTGTCGCCGAGGCTGACGGCTGCCGGAAAGCCCGCAGCCCCACGGGCTGTGGGGCCACGCCAGCGGCTGCCAAAGAGCTTTCCAACGAGGCACGGCTTTCCCTCCTGGCTCTTCGGGCGTGGGAGCTGCCGCCAGAGCCGCGGCCCTACCGGAAAATGCTTCGCAGGCTGGCGCGGCGGCGCCACGTGGGCGCCGGTGTCGCCGAGGCTGACGGTCACCGGAAAGCCCGCAGCCCCACGGGCTGTGGGGCCACACGAGCGGCTGCCAAAGAGCTTTCCAAGGAGGCACGGCTTTCCCTCCTGGCTCTTCGGGCGTGGGAGCTGTCGCCAGAGCCGCGGCCCTACCGGAAAATGCTTCGCAGGCTGGTGCGGCGGCGCCACGTGGGCGCCGGTGTCGCCGAGGCTGACGGCCGCCGGAAAGCCCGCAGCCCCACGGGCTGTGGGGCCACGCGAGCGGCTGCCAAAGAGCTTTCCAACGAGGCATGGCTTTCCCTCCTGGCTCTTCGGGCGTGGGAGCTGTCGCCAGAGCCGCGGCCCTACCGGAAAATGCTTCGCAGGCTGGTGGGGCGGCGTCACGTGGGCGCCGGTGTCGCTGAGGCTGACGGCTGCCGGAAAGCCCGCAGCCCCACGAGCTGTGGGGCCACGCGAGCGGCTGCCAAAGAGCTTTCCAACGAGGCACGGCTTTCCCTCGTGGCTCTTCGGGCGTGGGAGCTGTCGCCAGAGCCGCGGCCCTACCGGAAAATGCTTCGCAGGCTGGTGCGGCGGCGTCACGTGGGCGCCGGTGTCGCTGAGGCTGACGGCTGCCGGAAAGCCCGCAGCCCCACGGGCTGTGGGGCCACGCGAGCGGCTGCCAAAGAGCTTTCCAAGGAGGCACGGCTTTCCCTCCTGGCTCTTCGGGCGTGGGAGCTGTCGCCAGAGCCGCGGCCCTACCGGAAAATGCTTCGCAGGCTGGCGCAGCGGCGCCACGTGGGCGCCGGTGTCGCCGAGGCTGACGGCCGCCGGAAAGCCCGCAGCCCCACGGGCTGTGGGGCCATGCGAGCGGCTGCCAAAGAGCTTTCCAACGAGGCACGGCTTTCCCTCCTGGCTCTTCGGGCGTGGGAGCTGTCGCCAGAGCCGCGGCCCTACCGGAAAATGCTTCGCAGGCTGGCGCGTCGGCGCCACGTGGGCACCGGTGTCGCTGAGGCTGACGGCCGCCGGAAAGCCCGCAGCCCCACGGGCTGTGGGGCCACGCAAGCGGCTGCCAAAGAGCTTTCTAACGAGGCACGGCTTTCCCTCCTGGCTCTTCGGGCGTGGGAGCTGTCGCCAGAGCCGCGGCCCTACCGGAAAATGCTTCGCAGGCTGACGCAGCGGCGCCACGTGGGTGCCGGTGTCGCCGAGGCAGACGGCCGCCGGAAAGCCCGCAGCCCCACGGGCTGTGGGGCCACGCGAGCGGCTGCCAAAGAGCTTTCCAATGAGGCACGGCTTTCCCTCCTGGCTCTTCGGGCGTGGGAGCTGTCGCCAGAGCCGCGGCCCTACCGGAAAATGCTTCGCAGGCTGGTGGGGCGGCGTCACGTGGGCGCCGGTGTCGCTGAGGCTGACGGCTGCCGGAAAGCCCGCAGCCCCACGAGCTGTGGGGCCACGCGAGCGGCTGCCAAAGAGCTTTCCAAGGAGGCACGGCTTTCCCTCCTGGCTCTTCGGGCGTGGGAGCTGTCGCCAGAGCCGCGGCCCTACCGGAAAATGCTTCGCAGGCTGGCGCAGCGGCGCCACGTGGGCGCCGGTGTCGCCGAGGCTGACGGCCGCCGGAAAGCCCGCAGACCCACGGGCTGTGGGGCCACGCGAGCGGCTGCCAAAGAGCTTTCCAAGGAGGCACGGCTTTCCCTCCTGGCTCTTCGGGCGTGGGAGCTGTCGCCAGAGCCGCGGCCCTACCGGAAAATGCTTCGCAGGCTGGCGCAGCGGCGCCACGTGGGCGCCGGTGTCGCCGAGGCTGACGGCCGCCGGAAAGCCCGCAGCCCCACGGGCTGTGGGGCCACGCGAGCGGCTGCCAAAGAGCTTTCCAACGAGGCACGGCTTTCCCTCCTGGCTCTTCGGGCGTGGGAGCTGTCGCCAGAGCCGCGGCCCTACCGGAAAATGCTTCGCAGGCTGACGCAGCGGCGCCACGTGGGTGCCGGTGTCGCCGAGGCAGACGGCCGCCGGAAAGCCCGCAGCCCCACGGGCTGTGGGGCCACGCGAGCGGCTGCCAAAGAGCTTGCCAACGAGGCACGGCTTTCCCTCCTGGCTCTTCGGGCGTGGGAGCTGTCGCCAGAGCCGCGGCCCTACCGGAAAATGCTTCGCAGGCTGGCACGGCGGCGCCACGTGGGCGCCAGTGTCGCCGAGGCTCACGGCCGCCGGAAAGCCCGCAGCCCCACGGGCTGTGGGGCCACGCGAGCGGCTGCCAAAGAGCTTTCCAACGAGGCACGGCTTTCCCTCCTGGCTCTTCGGGCGTGGGAGCTGTCGCCAGAGCCGCGGCCCTACCGGAAAATGCTTCGCAGGCTGGCGCGGCGGCGCCACGTGGGCGCAGGTGTCGCCGAGGCTGACGGCCGCCGGAAAGCCCGCAGCCCCACGGGCTGTGGGGCCACGCGAGCGGCTGCCAAAGAGCTTTCCAAGGAGGCACGGCTTTCCCTCCTGGCTCTTCGGGCGTGGGAGCTGTCGCCACAGCCGCGGCCCTACCGGAAAATGCTTCACAGGCTGGCACGGCGGCGCCACGTGGGCGCCAGTGTCGCCGAGGCTCACGGCCGCCGGAAAGCCCGCAGCCCCACGGGCTGTGGGGCCACGCGAGCGGCTGTCAAAGACCTTTCCAATGAGGCATGGCTTTCCCTCCTGGCTCTTCGGGCGTGGGAGCTGTCGCCAGAGCCGCGGCCCTACCGGAAAATGCTTCGCAGGCTGGCGCGGCTGCGCCACGTGGTCGCCGGTGTCGCCGAGGCTGACGGCTGCCGGAAAGCCCGCAGCCCCACGGGCTGTGGGGCCACGCGAGCGGCTGCCAAAGAGCTTTCCAACGAGGCACGGCTTTCCCTCCTGGCTCTTCGGGCGTGGGAGCTGTCGCCAGAGCCGCGGCCCTACCGGAAAATGCTTCGCAGGCTGGCGCGGCGGCGCCACGTGGGCGCAGGTGTCGCCGAGGCTCACGGCCGCTGGAAAGCCCGCAGCCCCACGGGCTGTGGGGCCACGCGAGCGGCTGCCAAAGAGCTTTCCAACGAGGCACGGCTTTCCCTCCTGGCTCTTCGGGCGTGGGAGCTGTCGCCAGAGCCGCGGCCCTACCGGAAAATGCTTCGCAGGCTGGCGCAGCGGCGCCACGTGGGCGCCTGTGTCGCCGAGGCTCACGGCCGCTGGAAAGCCCGCAGCCCCACGGGCTGTGGGGCCACGTGAGCGGCTGCCAAAGAGCTTTCCAAGGAGGCACGGCTTTCCCTCCTGGCTCTTCGGCCGTGGGAGCTGTCGCCAGAGCCGCGGCCCTACCGGAAAATGCTTCGCAGGCTGGCGCAGCGGCGCCACGTGGTCGCACGTGTCGCCGAGGCTGACGGCCGCCGGAAAGCCCGCAGCCCCACGGGCTGTGGGGCCACGCGAGCGGCTGCCAAAGAGCTTTCCAAGGAGGCACGGCTTTCCCTCCTGGCTCTTCGGGCGTGGGAGCTGTCGCCAGAGCCGCGGCCCTACCGGAAAATGCTTCGCAGGCTGGCGCGGCGGCGCCACGTGGGTGCTGGTGTCGCCGAGGCTGATGGCCGCCGGAAAGCCCACAGCCCCACGGGCTGTGGGGCCACACGAGCGGCTGTCAAAGAGCTTTCCAACGAGGCACGGCTTTCCCTCCTGGCTCTTCGGGCGTGGGAGCTGTCGCCAGAGCCGCGGCCCTACCGGAAAATGCTTCGCAGGCTGGCGCGACGGCGCCACGTGGGCGCCAGTGTCGTCGGGGCTGACGGCTGCCAGAAAGCCCGCAGCCCCACAGGCTGTGGGGCCACGCGAGCGGCTGCCAAAGAGCTTTCCAAGGAGGCACGGCTTTCCCTCCTGGCTCTTCGGGCGTGGGAGCTGTCGCCAGAGCCGCGGCCCTACCGGAAAATGCTTCGCAGGCTGGCGCGGCGGCGCCACGTGTGCGCCGGTGTCGACGAGGCTGACGGCCGCCGGAAAGCCCGCAGCCCCACGGGCTGTGGGGCCACGCGAGCTTCTGCCAAAGAGCTTTCCAAGGAGGCACGGCTTTCCCTCCTGGCTCATCGGGCGTGGGAGCTGTCGCCAGAGCCGCGGCCCTACCGGAAAATGCTTCGCAGGCTGGCACGGCGGCGCCACGTGGGCGCCAGTGTCGCCGAGGCTCACGGCCGCCGGAAAGCCCGCAGCCCCACGGGCTGTGGGGCCACGCGAGCGGCTGCCAAAGAGCTTTCCAACGAGGCACGGCTTTCCCTCCTGGCTCTTCGGGCGTGGGAGCTGTCGCCAGAGCCGCGGCCCTACCGGAAAATGCTTCGCAGGCTGGCGCGGCGGCGCCACGTGGGCGCAGGTGTCGCCGAGGCTGACGGCCGCCGGAAAGCCCGCAGCCCCACGGGCTGTGGGGCCACGCGAGCGGCTGCCAAAGAGCTTTCCAAGGAGGCACGGCTTTCCCTCCTGGCTCTTCGGGCGTGGGAGCTGTCGCCACAGCCGCGGCCCTACCGGAAAATGCTTCACAGGCTGGCGCGGCTGCGCCACGTGGGCGCCAGTGTCGCCGAGGCTCACGGCCGCCGGAAAGCCCGCAGCCCCACGGGCTGTGGGGCCACGCGAGCGGCTGTCAAAGACCTTTCCAATGAGGCATGGCTTTCCCTCCTGGCTCTTCGGGCATGGGAGCTGTCGCCAGAGCCGCGGCCCTACCGGAAAATGCTTTGCAGGCTGGCGCGGCTGCGCCACGTGGTCGCCGGTGTCGCCGAGGCTGACGGCTGCCGGAAAGCCCGCAGCCCCACGGGCTGTGGGGCCACGCGAGCGGCTGCCAAAGAGCTTTCCAACGAGGCACGGCTTTCCCTCCTGGCTCTTCGGGCGTGGGAGCTGTCGCCAGAGCCGCGGCCCTACCGGAAAATGCTTCGCAGGCTGGCGCGGCGGCGCCACGTGGGCGCTGGTGTCGCCGAGGCTCACGGCCGCTGGAAAGCCCGCAGCCCCACGGGCTGTGGGGCCACGCGAGCGGCTGCCAAAGAGCTTTCCAACGAGGCACGGCTTTCCCTCCTGGCTCTTCGGGCGTGGGAGCTGTCGCCAGAGCCGCGGCCCTACCGGAAAATGCTTCGCAGGCTGGCGCAGCGGCGCCACGTGGGCGCCGGTGTCGACGAGGCTGACGGCCGCCGGAAAGCCCGCAGCCCCACGGGCTGTGGGGCCACGCGAGCTTCTGCCAAAGAGCTTTCCAAGGAGGCACGGCTTTCCCTCCTGGCTCATCGGGCGTGGGAGCTGTCGCCAGAGCCTCGGCCCTACCGGAAAATGCTTCGCAGGCTGGCGCGACGGCGCCACGTGGGCGCCAGTGTCGCCGAGGCTGACGGCCGCCGGAAAGCCCGCAGCCCCACGGGCTGTGGGGCCACGCGAGCGGCTGCCACAGAGCTTTCCAAGGAGGCATGGCTTTACCTCCTGGCTCTTCGGGCGTGGGAGCTGTCGCCAGAGCCGCGGCCCTACCGGAAAATGCTTCGCAGGCTGGCGCGGCTGCGCCACGTTGTCGCCGGTGTCGCCGAGGCTGACGGCTGCCGGAAAGCCCGCAGCCCCACGGGCTGTGGGGCCACGCGAGCGGCTGCCAAAGAGCTTTCCAACGAGGCACGGCTTTCCCTCCTGGCTCTTCGGGCGTGGGAGCTGTCGCCAGAGCCGCGGCCCTACCGGAAAATGCTTCGCAGGCTGGCGCGGCGGCGCCACGTGGGCGCAGGTGTCGCCGAGGCTGACGGCTGCCGAAAAGCCCGCAGCCCCACGGGCTGTGGGGCCACGCGAGCGGCTGCCAAAGAGCTTTCCAACGAGGCACGGCTTTCCCTCCTGGCTCTTCGGGCGTGGGAGCTGTCCCCAGAGCCGCGGCCCTACCGGAAAATGCTTCGCAGGCTGGCGCAGCGGCGCCACGTGGGCGCCTGTGTCGCCGAGGCTCACGGCCGCTGGAAAGCCCGCAGCCCCACGGGCTGTGGGGCCACGTGAGCGGCTGCCAAAGAGCTTTCCAAGGAGGCACGGCTTTCCCTCCTGGCTCTTCGGCCGTGGGAGCTGTCGCCAGAGCCACGGCCCTACCGGAAAATGCTTCGCAGGCTGGCGCAGCGGCGCCACGTGGTCGCAGGTGTCGCCGAGGCTGACGGCCGCCGGAAAGCCCGCAGCCCCACGGGCTGTGGGGCCACGCGAGCGGCTGCCAAAGAGCTTTCCAACGAGGCACGGCTTTCCCTCCTGGCTCTTCGGGCGTGGGAGCTGTCGCCAGAGCCACGGCCCTAACGGAAAATGCTTCGCAGGCTGCCGCGGCGGCGCCACGTGGGTGCTGGTGTCGCCGAGGCTGACGGCCGCCGGAAAGCCCACAGCCCCACGGGCTGTGGGGCCACGCGAGCGGCTGCCAAAGAGCTTTCCAACGAGGCACGGCTTTCCCTCCTGGCTCTTCGGGCGTGGGAGCTGTCGCCAGAGCCGCGGCCCTACCGGAAAATGCTTCGCAGGCTGGCGCGACGGCGCCACGTGGGCGCCAGTGTCGTCGGGGCTGACGGCTGCCGGAAAGCCCGCAGCCCCACAGGCTGTGGGGCCACGCGAGCGGCTGCCAAAGAGCTTTCCAACGAGGCACGGCTTTCCCTCCTGGCTCTTCGGGCGTGGGAGCTGTCGCCAGAGCCGCGGCCCTACCGGAAAATGCTTCGCAGGCTGGCGCGGCGGCGCCACGTGTGCGCCGGTGTCGCCGAGGCTGACGGCCGCCGGAAAGCCCGCAGCCCCACGGGCTGTGGGGCCACGCGAGCGGCTGCCACAGAGCTTTCCAAGGAGGCATGGCTTTCCCTCCTGGATCTTCGGGCGTGGGAGCTGTCGCCAGAGCTGCGGCCCTACCGGAAAATGCTTCGCAGGCTGGCGCGGCTGCGCCACGTGGTCGCAGGTGTTGTCGAGGCTGACGGCTGCCGGAAAGCCCACAGCCCCACGGGCTGTGGGGCCACGCGAGCGGCTGCCAAAGAGCTTTCCAACGAGGCACGGCTTTCCCTCCTGGCTCTTCGGGCGTGGGAGCTGTCGCCAGAGCCGCGGCCCTACCAGAAAAAGCTTCGCAGGCTGGCGCGGCGGCGCCACGTGGGCGCCGGTGTCGCCGAGGCTGACGGCTGCCGGAAAGCCCGCAGCCCCACGGGCTGTGGGGCCACGCGAGCGGCTGCCAAAGAGCTTTCCAACGAGGCACGGCTTTCCCTCCTGGCTCTTCGGGCGTGGGAGCTGTCGCCACAGCCGCGGCCCTACCGGAAAATGCTTCGGAGGCTGGCGCGGCGGCGCCACGTGGGCGCAGGTGTCGCCGAGGCTGACGGCTGCCGAAAAGCCCGCAGCCCCACGGGCTGTAAGGCCACGTGAGCGGCTGCCAAAGAGCTTTCCAACGAGGCACGGCTTTCCCTCCTGGCTCTTCGGGCGTGGGAGCTGTCGCCAGAGCCGCGGCCCTACCGGAAAATGCTTCGCAGTCTGGCGCGACGGCGCCACGTGGGCGCCAGTGTGGCCGAGGCTGATGGCCGCCGGAAAGACCGCAGCCCCACGGGCTGTGGGGCCACGCGAGCGGCTGCCAAAGAGCTTTCCAATGAGGCACGGCTTTCCCTCCTGGCTCTTCGGGCGTGGGAGCTGCCGCCAGAGCCGCGGCCCTACCGGAAAATGCTTCGCAGGCTGGCGCGGCGGCGCCACGTGGGCGCCGGTGTCGCCGAGGCTGACGGCTGCCGGAAAGCCCGCAGCCCCACGGGCTGTGGGGCCACACGAGCGGCTGCCAAAGTGCTTTCCAAGGAGGCACGGCTTTCCCTCCTGGCTCTTCGGGCGTGGGAGCTGTCGCCAGAGCCGCGGCCCTACCGGAAAATGCTTCGCAGGCTGGCGCGGCGGCGCCACGTGGGCGCCGGTGTCGCCGAGGCTGACGGCCGCCGGAAAGCCCGCAGCCCCACGGGCTGTGGGGCCACGCGAGCGGCTGCCAAAGAGCTTTCCAACGAGGCATGGCTTTCCCTCCTGGCTCTTCGGGCGTGGGAGCTGTCGCCAGAGCCGCGGCCCTACCGTAAAATGCTTTGAAGGCTGGTGCGGCGGCGTCACGTGGGCGCCGGTGTCGCCGAGGCTGACGGCCGCCGGAAAGCCCGCAGCCCCACGGGCTGTGGGGCCACGCGAGCGGCTGCCAAAGAGCTTTCCAAGGAGGCACGGCTTTCCCTCGTGGCTCTTCGGGCGTGGGAGCTGTCGCCAGAGCCGCGGCCCTACCGGAAAATGCTTCGCAGGCTGGCGCGGCGGCGCCACGTGGGTGCTGGTGTCGCCGAGGCTGACGGCCGCCGGAATGCCCACAGCCCCACGGGCTGTGGGGCCACGTGAGCGGCTGCCAAAGAGCTTTCCAACGAGGCACGGCTTTCCCTCCTGGCTCTTCGGGCGTGGGAGCTGTCGCCAGAGCCGCGGCCCTACCGGAAAATGCTACGCAGGCTGGCGCGACGGCGCCACGTGGGCGCCAGTGTCGTCGGGGCTGACGGCTGCCGGAAAGCCCGCAGCCCCACGGGCTGTGGGGCCACGCGAGCGGCTGCCAAAGAGCTTTCCAACGAGGCACGGCTTTCCCTCCTGGCTCTTCGGGCGTGGGAGCTGTCGCCAGAGCCGCGGCCCTACCGAAAAATGCTTCGCAGGCTGGCGCGGCGGCGCCACGTGTGCGCCGGTGTCGCCGAGGCTGACGGCCGCCGGAAAGCCCGCAGCCCCACGGGCTGTGGGGCCACGCGAGCGGCTGCCACAGAGCTTTCCAAGGAGGCATGGCTTTCCCTCCTGGCTCTTCGGGCGTGGGAGCTGTCGCCAGAGCTGCGGCCCTACCGGAAAATGCTTCGCAGGCTGGCGCGGCTGCGCCACGTGGTCGCAGGTGGTGTCGAGGCTGACGGCTGCCGGAAAGCCCGCAGCCCCACGGGCTGTGGGGCCACGCGAGCGGCTGCCAAAGAGCTTTCCAACGAGGCACGGCTTTCCCTCCTGGCTCTTCGGGCATGGGAGCTGTCGCCAGAGCCGCGGCCCTACCGGAAAAAGCTTCGCAGGCTGGCGCGGCGGAGCCACGTGGGCGCCGGTGTCGCCGAGGCTGACGGCCGCCGGAAAGCCCACAGCCCCACGGGCTGTGGGGCCACACGAGCGGCTGCCAAAGAGCTTTCCAACGAGGAACGGCTTTCCCTCCTGGCTCTTCGGGCGTGGGAGCTGTCGCCAGAGCCGCGGCCCTACCGAAAAATGCTTCGCAGGCTGGCGCGGCGGCGCCACCTGTGCGCCGGTGTCGCCGAGGCTGACGGCCGCCAGAAAGCCCGCAGCCCCACGGGCTGTGGGGCCACGCGAGCTTCTGCCAAAGAGCTTTCCAAGGAGGCACGGCTTTCCCTCCTGGCTCTTCGGGCGTGGGAGCTTTCGCCAGAGCCGCGGCCCTACCGGAAAATGCTTCGCAGGCTGGCGCGACGGCGCCACGTGGGCGCCAGTGTCGCCGAGGCTGACAGCCGCCGGAAAGCCCGCAGCCCCACGGGCTGTGGGGCCACGCGAGCGGCTGCCACAGAGCTTTCCAAGGAGGCATGGCTTTCCCTCCTGGCTCTTCGGGCGTGGGAGCTGTCGCCAGAGCTGCGGCCCTACCGGAAAATGCTTCGCAGGCTGGCGTGGCTGCGCCACGTGGGCGCCGGTGTCGCCGAGGCTGACGGCTGCCGGAAAGCCCGCAGCCCCACGGGCTGCGGGGCCACGCGAGCGGCTGCCAAAGAGCTTTCCAACGAGGCACGGCTTTCCCTCCTGGCTCTTCGGGCGTGGGAGCTGCCGCCAGAGCCGCGGCCCTACCGGAAAATGCTTCGCAGGCTGGCGTGGCGGCGCCACGTGGGCGCCGGTGTCGCCGAGGCTGACGGCCGCCGGAAAGCCCGCAGCCCCACGGGCTGTGGGGCCACGCGAGCGGCTGCCAAAGAGCTTTCCAACGAGGCACGGCTTTCCCTCCTGGCTCTTCGGGCGTGGGAGCTGTCGCCAGAGCCGCGGCCCTACCGAAAAATGCTTCGCAGTCTGGCGCGACGGCGCCACGTGGGCGCCAGTGTGGCCGAGGCTGACGGCCGCCGGAAAGCCCGCAGCCCCACGGGCTGTGGGGCCACGCGAGCGGCTGCCAAAGAGCTTTCCAAGGAGGCACGGCTTTCCCTCCTGGCTCTTCGGGCGTGGGAGCTGCCGCCAGAGCCGCGGCCCTACCGGAAAATGCTTCGCAGGCTGGCGCGGCGGCGCCACGTGGGCGCCGGTGTCGCCGAGGCTGACGGCTGCCGGAAAGCCCGCAGCCCCACGGGCTGTGGGGCCACACGAGCGGCTGCCAAAGTGCTTTCCAAGGAGGCACGGCTTTCCCTCCTGGCTCTTCGGGCGTGGGAGCTGTCGCCAGAGCCGCGGCCCTACCGGAAAATGCTTCGCAGGCTGGCGCGGCGGCGCCACGTGGGCGCCGGTGTCGCCGAGGCTGACGGCCGCCGGAAAGCCCGCAGCCCCACGGGCTGTGGGGCCACGCGAGCGACTGCCAAAGAGCTTTCCAACGAGGCATGGCTTTCCCTCCTGGCTCTTCGGGCGTGGGAGCTGTCGCCAGAGCCGCGGCCCTACCGTAAAATGCTTTGAAGGCTGGTGCGGCGGCGTCACGTGGGCGCCGGTGTCGCCGAGGCTGACGGCCGCCGGAAAGCCCGCAGCCCCACGGGCTGTGGGGCCACGCGAGCGGCTGCCAAAGAGCTTTCCAAGGAGGCACGGCTTTCCCTCGTGGCTCTTCGGGCGTGGGAGCTGTCGCCAGAGCCGCGGCCCTACCGGAAAATGCTTCGCAGGCTGGCGCGGCGGCGCCACGTGGGTGCTGGTGTCGCCGAGGCTGACGGCCGCCGGAATGCCCACAGCCCCACGGGCTGTGGGGCCACGTGAGCGGCTGCCAAAGAGCTTTCCAACGAGGCACGGCTTTCCCTCCTGGCTCTTCGGGCGTGGGAGCTGTCGCCAGAGCCGCGGCCCTACCGGAAAATGCTACGCAGGCTGGCGCGACGGCGCCACGTGGGCGCCAGTGTCGTCAGGGCTGACGGCTGCCGGAAAGCCCGCAGCCCCACGGGCTGTGGGGCCACGCGAGCGGCTGCCAAAGAGCTTTCCAACGAGGCATGGCTTTCCCTCCTGGCTCTTCGGGCGTGGGAGCTGTCGCCAGAGCCGCGGCCCTACCGAAAAATGCTTCGCAGGCTGGCGCGGCGGCGCCACGTGTGCGCCGGTGTCGCCGAGGCTGACGGCCGCCGGAAAGCCCGCAGCCCCACGGGCTGTGGGGCCACGCGAGCGGCTGCCACAGAGCTTTCCAAGGAGGCATGGCTTTCCCTCCTGGCTCTTCGGGCGTGGGAGCTGTCGCCAGAGCTGCGGCCCTACCGGAAAATGCTTCGCAGGCTGGCGCGGCTGCGCCACGTGGTCGCAGGTGGTGTCGAGGCTGACGGCTGCCGGAAAGCCCGCAGCCCCACGGGCTGTGGGGCCACGCGAGCGGCTGCCAAAGAGCTTTCCAACGAGGCACGGCTTTCCCTCCTGGCTCTTCGGGCATGGGAGCTGTCGCCAGAGCCGCGGCCCTACCGGAAAAAGCTTCGCAGGCTGGCGCGGCGGAGCCACGTGGGCGCCGGTGTCGCCGAGGCTGACGGCTGCCGGAAAGCCCGCAGCCCCACGGGCTGTGGGGCCACGCGAGCGGCTGCCAAAGAGCTTTCCAAGGAGGCACGGCTTTCCCTCCTGGCTCTTCGGGCGTGGGAGCTGTCGCCAGAGCCGCGGCCCTACCGGAAAATGCTTCGCAGGCTGGCGCGGCTGCGCCACGTGGTCGCCGGTGTCGCCGAGGCTGACGGCTGCCGGAAAGCCCGCAGCCCCACGGGCTGTGGGGCCACGCGAGCGGCTGCCAAAGAGCTTTCCAACGAGGCACGGCTTTCCCTCCTGGCTCTTCGGCCGTGGGAGCTGTCGCCAGAGCCGCGGCCCTACCGGAAAATGCTTCGCAGGCTGGCGCGGCGGCGCCACGTGGGCGCAGGTGTCGCCGAGGCTGACGGCTGCCGAAAAGCCCGCAGCCCCACGGGCTGTAAGGCCACGTGAGCGGCTGCCAAAGAGCTTTCCAACGAGGCACGGCTTTCCCTCCTGGCTCTTCGGGCGTGGGAGCTGTCCCCAGAGCCGCGGCCCTACCGGAAAATGCTTCGGAGGCTGGCGCGGCGGCGCCACGTGGGCGTAGGTGTCGCCGAGGCTCACGGCCGCTGGAAAGCCCGCAGCCCCACGGGCTGTGGGGCCACGCGAGCGGCTGCCACAGAGCTTTCCAAGGAGGCACGGCTTTCCCTCCTGGCTCTTCGGGCGTGGGAGCTGTCGCCAGAGCCGCGGCCCTACCGGAAAATGCTTCGCAGGCTGGCGCAGCGGCGCCACGTGGGCGCCTGTGTCGCCGAGGCTCACGGCCGCTGGAAAGCCCGCAGCCCCACGGGCTGTGGGGCCACGTGAGCGGCTGCCAAAGAGCTTTCCAAGGAGGCACGGCTTTCCCTCCTGGCTCTTCGGCCGTGGGAGCTGTCGCCAGAGCCACGGCCCTACCGGAAAATGCTTCGCAGGCTGGCGCAGCGGCGCCACGTGGTCGCAGGTGTCGCCGAGGCTGACGGCCGCCGGAAAGCCCGCAGCCCCACGGGCTGTGGGGCCACGCGAGCGGCTGCCAAAGAGCTTTCCAACGAGGCACGGCTTTCCCTCCTGGCTCTTCGGGCGTGGGAGCTGTCGCCAGAGCCACGGCCCTAACGGAAAATGCTTCGCAGGCTGGCGCGGCGGCGCCACGTGGGTGCTGGTGTCGCCGAGGCTGACGGCCGCCGGAAAGCCCACAGCCCCACGGGCTGTGGGGCCACACGAGCGGCTGCCAAAGAGCTTTCCAACGAGGCACGGCTTTCCCTCCTGGCTCTTCGGGCGTGGGAGCTGTCGCCAGAGCCGCGGCCCTACCGGAAAATGCTTCGCAGGCTGGCGCGACGGCGCCACGTGGGCGCCAGTGTCGTCGGGGCTGACGGCTGCCGGAAAGCCCGCAGCCCCACAGGCTGTGGGGCCACGCGAGCGGCTGCCAAAGAGCTTTCCAACGAGGCACGGCTTTCCCTCCTGGCTCTTCGGGCGTGGGAGCTGTCGCCAGAGCCGCGGCCCTACCGGAAAATGCTTCGCAGGCTGGCGCGGCGGCGCCACGTGTGCGCCGGTGTCGCCGAGGCTGACGGCCGCCGGAAAGCCCGCAGCCCCACGGGCTGTGGGGCCACGCGAGCTTCTGCCAAAGAGCTTTCCAAGGAGGCACGGCTTTCCCTCCTGGCTCATCGGGGGTGGGAGCTGTCGCCAGAGCCGCGGCCCTACCGGAAAATGCTTCGCTGGCTGGCGCGACGGCGCCACGTGGGCGCCAGTGTTGCCGAGGCTGACGGCCGCCGGAAAGCCCGCAGCCCCACGGGCTGTGGGGCCACGCGAGCGGCTGCCACAGAGCTTTCCAAGGAGGCATGGCTTTCCCTCCTGGATCTTCGGGCGTGGGAGCTGTCGCCAGAGCTGCGGCCCTACCGGAAAATGGTTCGCAGGCTGGCGCGGCTGCGCCACGTGGTCGCAGGTGTTGTCGAGGCTGACGGCTGCCTGAAAGCCCACAGCCCCACGGGCTGTGGGGCCACGCGAGCGGCTGCCAAAGAGCTTTCCAACGAGGCACGGCTTTCCCTCCTGGCTCTTCGGGCATGGGAGCTGTCGCCAGAGCCGCGGCCCTACCAGAAAAAGCTTCGCAGGCTGGGCGCGGCGGCGCCACGTGGGCGCCGGTGTCGCCGAGGCTGACGGCTGCCGGAAAGCCCACAGCCCCACGGGCTGTGGGGCCACGCGAGCGGCTGCAAAAGAGCTTTCCAAGGAGGCACGGCTTTCCCTCCTGGCTCTTCAGGCGTGGGAGCTGTCGCCACAGCCGCGGCCCTACCGGAAAATGCTTCGCAGGCTGGCGCGGCGGCGCCACGTGGGCGCAGGTGTCGCCGAGGCTGACGGCTGCCGAAAAGCCCGCAGCCCCACGGGCTGTAAGGCCACGTGAGCGGCTGCCAAAGAGCTTTCCAACGAGGCACGGCTTTCCCTCCTGGCTCTTCGGGCGTGGGAGCTGTCCCCAGAGCCGCGGCCCTACCGGAAAATGCTTCGGAGGCTGGTGCGGCGGCGCCACGTGGGCGAAGGTGTCGCCGAGGCTCACGGCCGCTGGAAAGCCCGCAGCCCCACGGGCTGTGGGGCCACGCGAGCGGCTGACAAAGAGCTTTCCAACGAGGCACGGCTTTCCCTCCTGGCTCTTCGGGCGTGGGAGC